>NW_026112329.1:7500-137500 GCF_024679095.1 Eriocheir sinensis | reverse complement strand
AATAGGCTGATGGAAGGGAGGGAGGAGGGGAAGAGAAGTAGGGAAGGGGAGGGAGAGGAAGGAAGAAAAGTAAGGTAAGGAAGGCAGGGAGGAGGTGAAGGGAAGTAGGGAAGGGGAGGGAGAGGCAGGAAGAAAGATAAGGTAAGGAAATGAGCGAGGAGGGGAAAAGAAGTTGGGAAGGGGAGGGAGAGGAAGGAAGAACGGTAAGGTAAGGAAGGGAGGGAGGAGGGGAAGAGAAGTAGGGAAGATGAGGGAGAGGAAGGCAGAAAGGTAAGGTAAGGAAGGGAGGGAGGAGGGGAAGGGAAGTAGGGAAGGAGGAGAGGAAGGGAAGAAGGAAGGGAAGGGAAGGGAAGGAGGGAGCGCCAGTCTAACTCCTGTCACCTGTAATTTAAGCTTGGTAACCAGGAGATGAAGACACTAACAGGGGTAATGTTTACACTATAGCAAGGTAATTACGGACCCCGCTGAGCGTATATATACAGAGTACATCGCTATCAAGCCATCATTAGGCTTAAGGAAAATGTTTTTAAAGCTAAGTAACCATCAGTAAACGTTAACAAAAGTAATTATTCGGCTATGGCAAGGTAATTAGCCCCATCTCAGCCCCCAAGCTTAGTAACTAGTCCTAATCAGCTGTAAAGTCAGTTTGGTGAGGCCCGCTCGGGGAGTTTCTTGGACCGTGGCGCTTCCATATCTTATTAAATGTATATAGAATATTTAATTTGATACAATGATTGTTCCTAAAACTGTAACGCTTCCATATCTTATTAAATGTATATAGAATATTTGATTAGATACTATGATTGTTCCTAAAACCGTGGCGCTTCCATATCTTATTAAATGTATATATAATATTTGATTAGATACTATGATTGTTCCTAAAACCGTGGCGCTTCCATATTTTATTAAATGTATATAGAATATTTGATTTGATACAATGATTGTTCCTAAAACCGTGGCGCTTCC
Organism: Eriocheir sinensis; assembly: GCF_024679095.1. Lineage (NCBI taxonomy): Eukaryota > Metazoa > Arthropoda > Malacostraca > Decapoda > Varunidae > Eriocheir > Eriocheir sinensis. Next base: position 136,534 of record NW_026112329.1, on the reverse strand, counting down.
AAATCTTATTTAATGTATATAGAATATTTGATTTGATCCTATGATAGACCACGAAAAGAAAACACTTAAACACGTACAAAAACCGCTCACAGACACTAACAACAGGTACAAACATCTATATTTACCTTGACAATCACATAAGGGCCAAACCACGTCTTCCGGCACCCCCCCAAAATCACTATACTAAGATTAACAAGATGACAAACACTGACAAACACGTCCAAACACCGCTCACAAACACTAAAACACACGTACGTACAACCACCGCTATTCACCTGGTAGGTCCTTGGCAATCACTTCGGGTCCATCTTCACGTCCTGCAACACACCGACGGAATGACCGATATTGTGGAGTGACTTCTTCCCTTCTCTCTCCCCCTCCCGCTCCCTCTCTCCTTCCCTCCTTATTCCCCCCTCTCTCCAGCCACCTGTTCCCTCCACTTCCCTCCCTCCCTCCATTTCCTCCCTGTTCCTACCTCCTTTTCTCCCTCCCATCTCTCCTTCCCTCCTCCTCTCTCCAACAACTGTGTCTACTTGTTCGTTTCGCTCTCTTAAACGGAAATGACAAAAGAAAGAAGCAAGAGAAGGAGAATGAAGAGGAAGAGGAGGAAAAGGAAGAGGAGGAGGAAATAAGAAAAAAAGAAGAAAAATAGAAGAAATGAGAGGAAATTAGAAAGGATGAACGGAGAAAAGGAGGAGAAAGAGGTGGAGGAGGAGGAGGAGGAGGAGGAAGCGACATTATTACTGTCAGATAAAACAATTACCTTACGTCAGGGCAAATAATTATCCTTCTGGCTTTATATATATATATATATATATATATATATATATATATATATATATATATATATATATATATATATATATATATATATATATATATATATATATATATATATATATATATATATATATATATATATATATATATATATATATATATATATATATATATATATATATATATATATATATGTATATATATATATATATCTCTTTTTCTGACTTGCACTTCATCTATTAATATGAACTTCAACATTTTTATTTGAACTTCAACTTTTTTATTTGAACTTCAACTATTTTAATTTCAAATTCAACTTTTCTAATTGGAATTTCAACTTTTTAAATGAGAAATTCAACTTTTTAAATATGAATTTCAACTTTTTTTTATATGAAATTCAGCTTTTTTAATTTGAAATTCAACGTTTAGTTTGGATTCAACTTTAGTTTGAATATTTTTTTTTTATATGAACCTCAACTTTTTTAATTTGAAATTCAACTTTCTAAATTTGAAAATCAACTTTTTTGAATTGATATTCAACTTTTTGAATTTGAAACTCAGCTTTATTGATTTGAGGGTGAAAAGGTGTAGATAGTTCGACGTACCGGGCCCTGAGATGTGTTTTACCATTCTTTATTTACTGATAAATTTCCTTCTTTAACCCTATCTCGTGCTTTAGTCCACGAGTCATCCACTTAGGGTCATTTTTTTTTTTTAAGTGTTTGTTGTGGTATATGCTGTCTTTGCCCATCTACTATTACTCTAACTAAATTATTGTAAGACATTTCTACCTGGTTCCACTGGCTCTCCAATCCGCATTTCTGGCCCTCATGAATCCCTAAATTATCCCAGTTTACCCCCGTCAAGATGTCTTCGAGGCCTCTCGTAATTTGCTCTTCTAAAATCTGGCACTAACACTGGGTTTGGTTCGCGGGTTACCGCCCAGTCTAAGATAAAACGAACCGTTCTGTGGTCACTATTTCCTAACTCTACGCCCACCTCCAACTCACGCAGCAAGTTCCCATTATTAGTTAGGACTAAGTCTAATATGTTATCTCCTCTGGTAGGCTCAGTAACTACCTGCTTAAGGAAATTATCTAGTATAAATTCAAGAAAATCCTCGGCTTCCAGGTCACCAACTAGGTCTTCCCAGTCTATATTCCTATAATTAAAGTCCCCCATTACACAGACATTTCTACTCCTACTCGCCCTGCCAATCTGCTGTAGTAATATACTCGTGTCCTGCCTGTTAAGGTTGGGTGGCCTGTACATAACTCCTAGAGTTAATTTATCTTTCCCTTTGTAAACGTTCACCCACACTGATTTTCAAGCCATGTTAGTTTTGACTGAATTGTTAGCTAAACATTTAAGTGAGTCCTTAACATATAGCTCAACTCCACCTCCCTTTCTGCCCCTTCTGTCTTTGTGAAACATCTGATAACCCGTTATTTCAAATTCCGATCTAAAATTTCTATTGGCAGTGTCTATCCATGTCTCAGTGATCGCTATTATGTCAAAATTTTCTGAACAAGCTTCACCCCTTAGTAAGTCTATCTTGTTTCCAAGTCTCCTGCCGTTAGTATAGAGGATTTTTAGCACGCCCTCTGTTACTCCCCTATAATTACTTCTAAGCTGCCTGGTTATATTACGAGCTAGATGTCCTCTCCCATTACTCCTCCCATTGCTCCCTTATATATATATATATATATATATATATATATATATATATATATATATATATATATATATATATATATATATATATATATATATATATATATATATATATATATATATATATATATATATATATATATATATATATATATATATATATATATATATATATATATATATATATATATATATATATATATATATATATATATATATATATATATATATATATATATATATATATATATATATATATATATATATATATATATATATATATATATATATATATATATATATATATATATATATATATATATATATATATATATATATATATATATATATATATATATATATATATATATATATATAAGAAAGACACCTATCGAACGGTCGTGACTACTCCCGTGTGAGGATATATGGGAGGCGAGGAGGTGCTCAGCCTAAAAGACTTCCATGTCCTCACTCCACTGATTTCCTACGTCTCTTAACACCAGAAGCAGTTCATGCTCTCAAAAGACAGTTCCTCTTCTTTCTACCACACTACATTCTAGAACACACCTTTTCCCATTCAAAAATTCCAAATTGGCTAACAGCATTTTCTTCGGTCAGGTCCCTGCCTGGGGGGACCATAAATTCTCACTAGCAGGACTTCCCTTCTGGCTGCCGACTGAGAGTGTCTTGATAACTCCTCGAACCTCCTCCTTTTCAATTTCTGCAATATTCCGTGGTCTTCTAATTTTCATTCTGTGGAAACCTGGATCTCTCCTCCTATAAACCTCGCCTTTTCCTCACCCGAAACACAGGTTTCTGAGGCAGCTGACATCAACTCTACTCTGTTCCCTCCTACTATCTCTATCCTGAAATTTCAAGCTAAAGCTGGATCTGTTCTAAGTAGCAGTGACATCACTTGCTCTCGTACCCCACAACCTTGGATTCTTCTGAATTTTTCCACCATCTGGCTAAGACTTCATTGTCATTCTAATTCCAAATACATCTGTGCTGTTTATCTCTCGCCTAATCCTCTACTAACTATAAAATTTTTGACTATTTGAACTCTAAAGTGGAGCACATCTGATTTCACTTTTTGCTGAAATTCCATTTGGGAGATTTCAATGTTCACCACCAGCTTTGGCTTTCATCCTCTTTCACTGACCAGCCTGGTGAACAAACTTGTTGTGCTTTGCTCTCTCAACGACCTAGAGTGTTGGTTCCAAGCACCCTACTGTATTCCCTGACCGTCTTGAGAAAGGCCCAACATTCTACAATTTTCCTACTCTAATCCTTCTGCTTACTTCTGTCAAACTGTTCTTCCGTTGGGCTCTCTCCGACTATATAACCTTATTTCTGTATCCCATCCTATCGCCCTGTACACCCTCTGACCCACCGAATAGTGTTAGATGCTTGGTATTTGTTTCACCTCTGGGACGACCTGAGGATGTATTTTCTGATTTCCTGTGAATGATTTTTCATTGCCTAGGAGAGGAGATCTCTGTGCTTCATGCATCACAGAGGCGTTATTGATTCTGAATAGAGGCATACATTCCACGTACTTTTTCTATCACTCCTCATGCTAAAAAAGCCTTTGGGTTTCTTTACTTTTTACCATGTTTGTTTTCGGGGCACTGAAGATAGAGAGGCAGCCTTCAAGCAAAGGTTCTAGAGCCTTCGAACAACTGCTGTTAACTTTTGATCTTTTACATTTCGAATCGTGCCAAATTCATTCTTCTGATTACCAAAACTCTTTTATAACAGAAAATATCAACACCTTTGCTTCTTCTAATTCTTCCTGCAGATTCTGGCATCTAGCCAAGAACATCTCCTCCTCCAATTTCTACTCTCTTCCTCTTTCCTCCTCCTCCTCCAACCCTGATGGCGTAATTGCTGTCTCATCTTGTCCTCTAAGGCTGAACCTTCGTTCAAACTTTCTGTAAGAACCCACTGGACGATCTCTGGGCATATTCCTCCCACCATCCTCCCCTCTGACTCTTTTTATGCCTGTTATTAAGATTCTTCCTAATGATGTTTTATGTCTCTGGCCCTCAACTCAGAAGGCTTATGGACCTGATGGGTGCCTCCTATTGTCCTTTTTTAAAACTGTGCTTTGTGCTGACACCTGTCTGGTCAAACTTTTCGTCTCGCCTATCAACAACATCTATCTTTCCTTCCTGCCAGAAGTATGCCTTTGCACAGCCTTGTTGTGCCTACAGGCTGACGCTCCAATCCTCAAACTACCGCCCTATAGCTTTATTTTCATGTATATCTAAAGCTTTTTGAATCAATCTCATCCGGAAGATTCGAAAGCACCCTTTACACTTCTGTTCCTTCTATCTGATCGCCAGTAAGGGTTCTGCAAGGTTCTAGTGGCGATCTTTCTTGCTCTCTACCATCTCCTGGTCATCCTCTCCTACCATTTCGGTGAAACTTTCTCAGTTGCTAGACATATCGAATACCTTCGATAGAGTCTGGCACAAGTCTTTGCTTTCTAAACTGCCCTTTCAGATTATCTTCTCTGTTCCTTTATCTCCAGTTTCCTTTCCGGCCGTTCTATCTCTGCTGTGGTAGACGGTCACTGTTCTCACAAACCTATTAACAGTGATGTTCCACAGGGCTCTGTCCTATCACCTGCTCTCTTTATGTTATTCATCAATGATCTTCTTTCCATAACAAACTGTATGACTCCACTCTGCATTATTCAACTTCTCTCAACAGAAGAAATTACATGACACCAGGCTGGAGGCTGCAGAACGCTAGGAACCATTCTATTACGAAATACATCTGTGCTGTTTATCTCTCTGCCCAATCCTCTACTAACTATGTAAAATCTGCTTTGACTATTTGAACTCTAAAGTGGAGCACATCTTGACTCACTCTCCCTTTGCTGAAATCTTTATCTTGGGAGATTTCAATGTTCACCACCAGCTTTGGCTTTCATCCTCTTTCACTGACCAGCCTGGTGAACAAGCCTACAACTTTGCTCTCCTCAACGACCTAGAGCAGTTGGTTCAGCACCCTACTCGTATTCCCGACCGTCTTGGAGACAGGCCCAACATTCTAGACCTCTTCCTTACCTCTAATCCTTCTGCTTACTCTGTCAAACTGTTCTCTCCTCCGATCATAACCTTATTTCTGTATCCTGTCCTATCGCTCCTGTACACCCTCTGGACCCACCGAAGAGGCGATGCTTCTGGCATTTTGCTTCAGCTCGGTGGGACGACCTGAGGATGTACTTTTCCGATTTCCCGTGGAATGATTACTGCTTCCAGGAGAGAGACCTCTCTGTGTATCCTCAGCGCATCACAGAGGTTATTGATTCTGGAATAGAGGCATACATTCCACGTACTTTTTCTACTCCTCATGCTAAAAAAGCCTTGGTTTAGTCATGTTTATTCTCGTGCTATTAAAGATAGAGAGGCAGCTAACAAAAGGTTCCAGAGCCTTCGAACAACCGCTAACTTTGATCTTTACATTTCAGCCCGGAATCGTGCCAAATCTATTCTCTGACTTACCAAAACTTCTTTTATAAATAGAAAATGTCAACACCTTGCTTCTTCTAATTCTTCCCGTGACTTCTGGCATCTAGCCAAGAATATCTCCTCCAATTTCACTTCTTCCTCTTTCCCTCCTCTCCTTAACCCTGATGGCAGCACTGCCGTCTCATCTGTCTCTAAAGCTGAACTCTTCGCTCAAACTTTCTGTAAGAACTCCACCTTGGACGATTCTGGGCATGTTCCTCCTACTCCTCCCCCCTCTGACTCCTTTATGCCTGTTATTAAGATTCTTCCTAATGATGTTATCTATGCCCTCTCTGGCCTCAACTCTCAGAAGGCTTATGGACCTGATGGAGTGCCTCCTATTGTCCTTAAAAACTGTGCTTTTGTGCTGACACCCTGTCTGGTCAAACTCTTTCGTCTCTGCCTATCAACATCTATCTTTCCTTCCTGCTAGAAGTATGCCTTTGTACAGCCTGTGCCTAAGAAGGGTGGCAGCTCCAATCCCTCAAACTACCGCCCTATAGCTTTACTTTCATGTCTATCTAAAGCTTTTGAATCAATCCTTAACCGGAGGATTCGAAAGCACCTTTACACTTCTAACCTTCTATCTGATCGCCAGTATGGGTTCCGCAAGGGGCGTTCTACTGGCGATCTTCTTGCTCTCTTAACTGATTCTTGGTCATCCTCTCCTAGCCATTTCGGTGAAACTTTCTCAGTTGCACTAGACATATCGAAAGCCTTCGATAGAGTCTGGAACAAGTCTTTGCTTTCTAAACTGCCCTCTTTCGGATTCTATCGTTCTCTCTGTTCCTTTATCTCCAGTTTCCTTTCCGGCCGTTCTATCTCTGCTGTGGTAGACGGTCACTGTCCTTCTCATAAACCTATTAACAGCGATGTTCCACAGGGCTCTGTCCTATCACCTACTCTCTTCATGTTATTGATCAATGATCTTCTTTCCATAACAAACTGTCCTATCCACTCATACGCTGATGACTCCACTCTGCATTATTCAACTTCTCTCAACAGAAGACGCTCTCAACAGGAATTACATGACACCAGGCTGGAGGCTGCAGAACGCTTAACTTTAGATCTTACTATCTTTTCCGAATGGGGCAAAAGGAACCTTGTGTCTTTAAATGGCTCAAAAACCCAGTATCTCCACTCATCAACTCGACACAATCTTCCAAACACCTATCCCCTGTTCTTCGACAACACTCATCTGTCACCTTCTTCAACACTAAACATCCTCGGTCTATCCTTAACTCAAAATCTTAACTGGAAACTTCACATCTCGTCTCTCACTAAAGCAGCTTCCTCGAGGTTGGGCGTTCTGTATCGTGTCCGCCAGTTCTTCTCCCCCGCACAGTTGCTATCCATATAGTACAGGGGTATTGTCCGCCCTCATATTGAGTATGCATCTCACGTGTGGGAGGGCTCCACTCACACAGCTCTCTTGGACAGAGTGGAGTCTAAGGCTCTTCGTCTCATCAGCTCTCCTCCTCTTACTGATAGTCATCTACCTCTTAATTTCCGCCGCCATGTTGCCTCTCTTTCTATCTTCTATCGATACTTTTATGCTGACTGCTCTTCTGATCTTGCTAACTGCATGCCTCCCCCTCTCCCGCGGCCCCGCTGCACACGACTTTCTACTCATGCTCATCCCTACACTGTCCAAACCCCTGATGCAAGAGTTAACCAGCATCTTCACTCTTTCATCCCTCACGCTGGTAAACTCTGGAACAATCCTCCTTCTTCTGTGTTTCCTCCTGCTTACGGCTTGAACTCTTTCAAGAGAAAGGTATCTGGAATCGTCTCCTCCCGAAAGTGACCTCTCTTTCGGCCATCTCTTTGGATTCCTTTTGTGAGCAGCGAGGTGTGGGCTTTTTTTTATATTATTGTTTACTTTTTACTGTGCCCTTGAGCTGTCTCCTTTGTTGTAAAAAGAAAAATGAGAAAAATATATTATGAAAGCCGTGGAAAAGGAAACGAAGGGCGAGAGGACGATGTAATGAGAAAAAAAAAGAAACAGGAATGTGCAGAAACAAAGGAAAATGAAAGTAAATGAAAGCGGAGTGTAAGGATGGCATGAAGAAAAGGGACTGGAAAGGAGAAAGATGCCGTGTAAATAGCACAAACACACACACACACACACACACACACACACACACACACACACACACACACACACACACACGCAAAAGGTTGTAATAGGCTATTAGATATCCCAGAAATATAAGTAAGTACAAGCGAACTTATGATATAAATGCATAAATAAGGTTGAGTGAATGAAACTTACCCAAAAAAAAAAAAAAAATATATATATATATATATATATATATATATATATATATATAGAGAGAGAGAGAGAGAGAGAGAGAGAGAGAGAGAGAGAGAGAGAGAGAGAGAGAGAGAGAGAGAGAGAGAGAGAGAGAGAGAGAGAGAGAGAGAGAGAGAGAGAGCATTCTATTACAAGGGAGTAAATCATTTCTCATTATGGTCAATGCATACAGAAAGATTTTTCACACACACACACACACACACACACACACACACACACACACACACACACACACACACACACACTTGCTGTCATTAGGTTGATAGTATTTTCATTTCCTTTGGCCGGCCAAGCTTGTAAAAAAGAGAGAAAAAAAAAAAAAGGTGCGGCACTTGGACGGCCAAAAAGGTAAAAAAAGTATCCAATTTGCCCCCCAAAAGGTAAAAAGTATCCAGTTATGTCTAATAGTTCGATTTTGTATCCATTTTGCTCAGCGGCGTGTGAATGTACGAGCACCGTCAAAATGTATCCATTGGATACAATTGTATCCATACTTGCAACACTGCCTGTAGATTTTTTATATGCGAGCCTGCGAGGTGGGCACGAGTTGTCACGTGCGCTCCTCCGGTCCATCTCATCTCCCCGTGTTAAATCGTGTCTTTGGGAAGTTCACCGTTGATGCACTTCACGTTTAGAGGTAATGTACGCTTTTCCTGCCAGCAAATCGTCATGGCGGATCAAACGTGCAGTAAATTCAATGTTACATCAAATCAAAGGCAACCCGCGGGCCTGGCAGGAGTAACCCTCCATGCCACTGTCGTAAGAATTTTCTGGCAGCTGCAAAATACCTCGCCGAGAGAGGATCAGCTTGCTTACTGTTTCCATACTTCCCTCACCGCCACCTTTTACTGGTCCTGTCATGGCTCCGATACGCGCCACAAGCATCAGAGCAACGCTTTTAATACGGAGGAGGGTTTATAACAAACGAACAGGGCGGATTTTAGAAAGAACTACCCCACGTTGATGTTCACTCAGTTCTTGCAGGTTTGGGCAATACCGACCACCACAAAGGTTATAAGTTGACAAACTACAACACAATAAGCCAAATTAACATGCTCTCCTGCTGTGCATTCCCCCAGAGGACATGCGTAGTGGACACAGAGCGAAATATTTATGCGTTCAGCTATTTATCGCAGCACCGCCAGACAGGTGAATTTACTTACCACCTCTTTATCCTTTTTTTAATCCTCTTGTAATGACATCAGCGTCAGCATTGTTCAACTAAACGTGAGGCTTATTGAAATAACATGTCCTGGAGAACTTCAAGCAACAGCAGCCGGGGAGAACCAGTGGCGAGTACCTGAACAAAGGCGAACACTTCAGCAGAGGAGGGCAAATGCGGTACTTAGTGCGGTAGTGCGGTAGTACCGCGTCACAAAAAAAGAACCGCATTACCGCACTACCACAGAATTTCTGAAAATACCGCACTACCGCGGACCGCACAAAAAAATCCTGCGGTACGTTTTTGCGGTACTTTGAAAACCATTGAAGACGACATTTGCAGCGCGGCATGCTGCTCACATAAATGTTCATTTTTTAAATTTTTTTTACAGTGAATCGGACTCAATCAGTCAATCGGTATCAGTCATCACAATCAGTGATTCAATCATTCTGGCTTTTCAGTTATTGTTCAAAATTAAATACTATAAATTATAGACAGACTAAACTACTACACTGCGAGTCTTCTCTAACCCGCGCGATGCCGGCCATTTCAATCCCGGACCCGGACCCTTTGTGCCGGACGATTTTTCATTGTACTATTTTAAGCATGTTTCCTTTGTCTGGATAGCTAGGATAGACACTGACGTATTTTTTGTATTTTGACTACCGCTGCCGCAGTACCGCACACCGCGTACTGCACTGGGAAAGAAAAAATGGGACCGCACTACCGCAACCGCAGTGTTAGGCTGGGTTCACACAAGCCACTTTTAGTGGTCAGTGGCCGCCAAAAAAAGTGGCGACCACAAAAAATGGTCGCCATGAAAAGTGGCGGGTAGGTGCACCATGCACACGAGCCAGTCGGTGGCAGCCACTAATGAGGTCAGCACGTGGCGTTATGGATCTCGTCGAGGCAGCGGCTGTCTGTGCTCTCTTATCAAAAAGCGCTGAAGAAAGTACTGCCATGGGTTCACCCCATATACTTAGCAGCAGACTACTGCGTGTAGCATTCCACACATTATTTACAGAGCTAAAAGAACACAATAATTTTTTTACTACTTCAGGAGGTCACAGGAAAGGTTTAATCATCTTATGACAATAAATGACCCACGTATAACACGGCAGGACAGGAGGAAGTGTGTGCCAGTAGAAGAGAGACTTGCGGTAATCTCAATATAAGACTGAACATGAAGAATATTAAGTCACATTAGATGTAATTTATTGACATAATTCAGCAGTCTTTGCGGTTACATAACATTTTCCCCTTTCTACTTCCGGGCAAATAAAACTACCACATTCAGTAATAAATCCATACTAGAATCAATTAATATCCAAAACTGTGAAACGAAATGAAACATTAGTTCTGAAAGCATATAAGAGCTTATCCATTATATCCTGAACACAAGTTATGCGTGAAGGTCATACTTATACATCATTACGACAGTTAAGGTGTTCAAGTGTCAAGACAGAGGGAAAGCGGCGGGTGGCAGGGTGGTGGTCACCGATAGTGGCTCGTGTGCACGCTGCCATTTGAAACAACGGTATCTATCGCTGGCCACAGTGGCATGGTCGGAAAATGGCTCCGCCCGCCACTACTCGCCACTGTTTAGTGGTGACCACAAAAAAAATGGCCCGTGTGCTTGCACCCATAGAGATGTGTGTGTTCTATTTTGACCATTATTTTGTGGCGGCCACTGACCGCTAAAAAATGGCCCGTGTGCTTGCACCCATAGAGATGTGTGTGTTCTATTTTGACCATTATTTTGTGGCGGCCACTGACCGCTAAAAAGTGGCTCGTGTGAAGCCAGCCTTACCGCACTACTCCGGAAAAAAATACCGCACTACAGCAACCGCACTACTGATTTTTCAGTACCGCGCCCACCTTTGCATATCAGGGACTTTTGACAGGATTTTCGTAGAGTTTGGTGCCTTCCAGAGGTACCTTTATGACCCTGGTGGTAGTGTGACTCTACTTCTGTACCGTGAACGTGAAAACACCATGAAAACCCGATTAATATCCTTTTTGGCCTTTGGAAATAGTTGACGAGAGTGTTGGAGGCGTCTGAAGATACTTGCCCAGGAAAGGATACATATTAACCCGGTAGCAGTGACGGGCCAGATTTGTGGCTTTACCGTGTATCAGCGACGGGCCAAATTTGTGGCTTTACCGTGTATCAGCGACGGGCCAAATTTGTGGCTTTACCGTGTATCAGTGACGGGCCAAATTTGTGGCTTTACCGTGTATCAGCGACGGGCCAAATTTGTGCCATGATATAAACCCCCCAAAATATATGATACGTAAACTGATCACAAATGCTTTGATATGTATTATGAAATGGTTTGTGTGAGTGATGATTTTTTCTCATTTTTCTCGCTTGGAGAGACCATTAAGAAACATGATCCCCGCTGCAACCGGGTTAACGAGGACGAGAAACGTAAGTGCACGGCAGAATAAGGCCAGCAACTTGCCTGTCTAGAATGAGGCGGAAGTTTCCCATTAATATGTACGGAAGAGTTTGAATTGCCGGGCACTGAGCAAGCCTCCCCTAAAGTCTCGCGGACACACAGAAAACCAGGTTGTCGAAAGGGTAACTAGGATACATTATTGTGGAGCACTACGGATTTATTTATTTATATATTTTTGCAGCAAGGGAGGCAGTTCAGGGGAAAAAAAATAAAAACGACAACAAAAATGGGCCACTATGCGCTGCTCCGAGCAAAGGGAAAAAGAGCGAGACGCCAAAAGCGAGGTGGAGCGAGCGGCGTCTTGATGCTGTCCTCTTCAATGTGAAAAACTCGTGAATACAAACAGATATACAGAGACGATACAAACATGATGACAGGGTGATAGCTAAATGTTAGCTGGTGTGTGAGAGAGAGGGAGAGAGAGAGCAAGAGGGGAAACCAATAACCAGCAAAAAGTGCTCATCATCAAGAGAGAAAATACAGAGATTGCAGGAACGTAACTAATGGACACCAACACCAACATATAAAGACATACACTACTCCCACACAGCTGCTGCTGCTGCTAAGATTAATCCCCATGTATGAGGAACCGGGCCTTTGGCCGTACGGCGGCCCGGTAAAGGAGAGTCGAGGCAATGCAAGCTTCGGTAGCGGGTGTAGGGGGGCGTCTCCGCTGGCAGGTGCGCGCGGCGGAAGCACGGGTGCGCTGGGCAGCCCGTAACAAGACCCGGGGAAGCAGCCAGATAGTCAACTTAAAACCGGCGGACCGGAAGGGCGGGCCAAACTGCTCACTCGAGGAGGACTGGCGTGACTCTGTCTCCCATACATATACGAACTCAGACATACACCACTCCCATAGACATATACACCCACATACAGACATACACCACCCATACACCCACATAAAGACATACACATAAACTTGGATAGACATACAATACTCCCATAGATCCACAGAAATATGGGTATACTCCCACACTGACAGACATACACCACTTCAATAAACCCATATACATAGACATATACACCAACATACAGACATACACCACCCATACATCCACAGAAAGACATACACACAAACTTGGATAGACATACAATACTCCCACAGATCCATAGAAATATAGGTATACTCCCACACTGACAGACATACACCACCTCAATACACCCATAGACATAGACATATACACCAACATACAGACATACACCACCCATACACCCACAGAAAGACATACACACAAACTTGGATAGACATACAATACTCCCATAGATCCACAGAAATATGGGTATACTCCCACATTGACAGATATACACCACTTCCATACACTCACTGAAAGACATATACACCGGGTATTCGATATATGCGAGTTCGATATATGCAAATTCTCTCATATGCGATTAACCTATATGTGCCAAGTATTCGTTTTATGCGAGAAAAAATCGCTATTATGCGAGTAGCGGCGCTGGTGCGACTGGTTGGTGAGGTATGGTGGCCGACTCGCACTAGGGGCAGTGGCGTAACACCCATAGGAGAGAGAGAGAGAGAGAGAGAGAGAGAGAGAGAGAGAGAGAGAGAGAGAGAGAGTGGCGGATTTATATGGAGGCTGCATCCTCAGGCCCTCAGGCCCTGGGTATTCAGGGGGCCCCCGATGAGGCAATGACTAAAAAACAAATAAATTAGTAAAAGAAACAAAACCAACAAATATAATGTGAAAATATCTTTTTACTTTCCCTAAATTTACTGTTTTTCCCTTCGTACTATTTTCATTTTAGCTAAAATACTATAACTAATGTGTCAACACTGCAACAAACAACAGTGGCAACACTGTACTGTCACTGTGTGGGATCTGTATCTTTCGCGGTTTTCAGAGTGAGATATCAGTGACAAAGCTGTGTTGTGTATATCAGCATGTCCTGTAATAGCCACTGATCATTGTCAGACAGTGATAAAACCCGGTCGTTGCCACAGACATGATTTGTGATGAGTCTTGCAGTGTTGACTTGATCTTTGAAATGAGAAACAAGGCTGGCTGATGGCCGCTCGGTGCATGGCATGGTTCATAGTGGGTTCTGTATTTTAATAACTTATGTGCTGATGGGTAAGAATCCGAGTGACTCATATTATAGTGAATACGAGCCACAACATTGTGTTGTGTTTTATCAGCATTCAGCATGCTGGATAATGACGAGTGATCATTGTCGGCCAGAAAGTGACAAAACCCCGGTCATTGCCACATACAAAGTGCGATGAGTTTTGCAGCGGTGTTTCTGTATTGAGTGGCATGATGCGTGGCAGGATCCTGCTATTCTAACAATGTTTGTGCTGAATAGTGATTATAATGGACTTGTTGGATTTGTATTGTGGTATAAACCGTAGAATGCAAGGGATGCATGTTTAAAAGATATGGATATTGCACCTAATCCTCACCCTAATCCTAAGTCCTAACCCAAATCCTAATCCCTTCCCAACTTTCTGAGCCCCCCGCACAACCCCCGCTTACTATACCGCCCAAATGCGGCCTTTTGAGGATCCGTGACTTGAAAACTTGAATACGCACGATAAATGTATTATGTGGCCGTGGTCCATGTGGGAGACTGATCAGCTGGCGTTGTGATGCACGACGCCAAAAGTACCACCACCAGGTGCCACCTACGAGGTGCTGTGCCTGTAAGTATGTTTCTCCGTTTACTGCGTCATGACTGACTGACGTAGTCGACTTTGATCATTTATTGCACGAATATTACATTGTTGACAACTAAAAATAGCGTAATTCATAGTTACTATTGCCGGTTACCTTCATTACTTCATCCCGAATAGGTATAACTGCCAGCTATATGAACTCAGTAATAATATTATAATAGGCTATAATAATAATGTTACTATGATAAGCTAAACTAATATTAGTATAATAGGCTACCTATGTAAAATATAACATTAGGATATATCAATGATATAATAGGATATAGTAATTATAATAATATAATAGGTTACTTATATTAGTTTTTATATAATAGGCTGAAATAATATTAATATAATTTGCTATAACGATATTAATAGTAATAATACCTAATAATAATACACTAATTACTAAAGAATTATGCGCATACTACAGGTTTAACAAGTTTTCCAGGAAAATGTCTTGCTATTGAAAATTGTGAGCTCTGATCTTTTTTTTTTTTTTTTTTTTTTTTACTGCCGACTACCAGCCCGCGGCCATGGCGCTGCTTCGCTTGCCGGCCGCCTCCGGCAAAATTTCGCGAACAAAAGTTTGTCCAGGGCCTCCAGCCAGTCTGTTACGCCACTGACTAAGGGGCGGTGCGTGCAAATGTTTTCCCGCACTTTCCTCGCCTATAATTAACATTTTCCTCCCTCTGATCCTAAAGTTAATACTCAGGTAGCTAATTATCAGCCTAACTTTGGATGTGTCTCCCCGGAAGCAATCAGCAGCCCTGGGTTGTCAGACTCGGTGAAGCTCTGCCTTGAATAAGGCACACACAGCTTCGAGTGTAGTATCCATGTCCTGATTTCCCTTCAGTAAGAATCAAAATACATTTGAATAGACATTACGTGATATAGAAGAAAAAAAAAACATGCACATTATAACTGTTGCTTTAGTGCTTTATTATTGTGAAACGATGCCGGAATAAATAGTTAGAGGGTTCGAAAACGGGTCGTGGAACATAACCCCATAGAATTAATGGGATGATAGGTTCGATATATGCGAATTCACATTATGCGAGCTTTCTGCAGAACGTAACCCTCGCATATAACGAACACCTGGTCTATACCCACTTTGACAGACATGCCCCACTCCCATTCACACAAACATAGACATATTTACCCACATAGATAGACATAGAAATAAACACTAACATTGACACATGCAACACTCCCATACACACAAACACAGACATATACAGTCACTTTGACAAACAGACACCACTCCCCTACACCCACAGAAAGACATATACACCCACTTTGACAGACATGTAATACTCCTATAGATCCGCAGATATATAGATATACACCCACACTGACAGACATACACAATTCCAATACACCCACAGACATATATTATCCCACATAGATAGACATACACCCAAAGACATAGACATAAACCCTCAGAGAAAGACATACACCCACAGACATAGATATAAACCCTCAAAGAAAGACAAACACCCACAGACATAGACATAAACCCTCAGAGAAAGACAAACACCCACAGCCATAGATATAAGCCAACAAAGGTAGACATACACCCACAGACATAGACATACACCCACAGACATAGACATACACCCACAGACAGACAAAACCCACACAGATAGACATACACCCACATACAGACATACACCCACAGAAACGAACATACACACCCACATACAGACATACACCACTCCCATACATACACCCACAGAAAGAAGCAAACACACCCACATACAGACATACACCACTCCCATACATACACCCACAGTAACAGACAGAAAAACCCCCACACACCACTCCCACCACCACATACACCACTCCCATACATACACCCACATACAGACATACACAAATCCCATGCATACGCCCACAGACAGACATATAAACTAACATAAGGCACACACACACCACTTAGTACTTGATAGGGACAGAGATGGATAGATAGACATATAGATTGAGAGGCGTATGATCGTATAGCCAGATTGATGGAAAACTCATATAAAAAGTAAAACACCACCCACTAACGCATCCACACCCATACACCCACACACACACATCATCCTACGTAAGAGAATGATATCAAATGGTTGCTAAAAGTACGCTTCATAGTTAGGTGGAGAAGGAGGTGGAAATCCCACAACTCACACACACACTCTCTCTCTCTCTCTCTCTCTCTCTCTCTCTCTCTCTCTCTCTCTCTCTCTCTCTCTCTCTCTCTCTCTCTCTCTCTCTCTCTCTCTCTCTCTCTCTCTCTCTCTCTCTCTCTCTCTCTCACCCACCCACCCACCCACACACACACATACACACACACACAGGCCAAGAAATTCACATATACTTCATTTTTAATATCTCAGACAGGTGTTGATCGAGAGAGAGAGAGAGAGAGAGAGAGAGAGAGAGAGAGAGAGAGAGAGAGAGACAAGGATTGAAACCGTCTTATTGACTGACTGGCTGGGCATGACCTGTGTGGCATAGGAAGTAAAGGAGGGGGATTAAGAGAGTAGAGGATGGAGAGCGGAAAGCAGGGAGGGAGGGAGGCAAGAAAGGGCGTCTGACTGTCTCGCAAACTGGCTGGCTGGCTTGGATTGCTTAAATAAAACAATTTGAATGCTATAAATGGGTCTTCCTTTTAGAGTTTTTGTTAATGTTTTCAAATTACTATCGATAGGAGGATGAAGGCCTTTTCCGATGATTTTCAAGGCAATGGGAGTAAGAGGACTGACTGATTTTGGGGGCTAGGTCATATTAGACGAGGCGTTGGCTATAAATGGGCCTTCCCTTCAGAATGTTTTTGTTTACGCTCTCATAAAGACTGTGGATGGGAAGCTAAAGCCCTACTCTAGTGATTTTCAAAGCAATAGGAGGGACGAGACTAACTGTTTTGGGGTTTGGTTATAATGGGCGAGGTGATAGTTTAAATGGGCCTTCCCTTGATTCAGTTGTTGTTTACGGTTTCGAAGTGCTGTGGATGGGAAGGTGAAGGACTTTTTTGGTTATTTTGAAGGCAATGAGAAAGACAAGACTGACTGACTTTAAGCTTTGGTTATATTAGACAAGTTGAATGCTCTAAATGGACCTTCCTTTAATGTAGTTTTTGTTTACGCTTTCCAAGTAGGTACTGTGGATGGGAAAATGGAGGCTTGTTCTGATTATATTGAGGGAAATGAGGAACAAGACTGATTTGCTGGCAAGCTAAATTTGTTTTTGTTGCATGAACCAGGATCTCAGGGCCATAAAAGGACCATGTTTTGAGAGCTGATATAACCAAACTGCTACGCTTCTAAGGACGATGTAGAGGTGGACGGACGTCGTGGAGAAATTAGGAGAGAGGAGAGAGATAAAGAGCCCTGTGACTTCGTGACTAACCGGCTGCCGTGGTTTGGTTATTTGGACGGGGTGAAACCAATGATGGGACGGGTTTTGAGGGCGCCTACCCACGGTGTTACGCTTCCATAAGATATTGATGAAGAAGGTGGAAGTCTCGTTTGATGATTCTATGATTATTGGCGTGGATGGGAGATATGGCGGGGAGGGAGCGAGGGAGAGGGAGGGAGGGAGAAGGCGGCGGGTTGAGAGGACACAGCTCGACGAATCGGTCAGTGGCGGTGAACATGAGTAGACCAAGACCAAAATAAGACCACAGACCAACATCGAGACCAGACTTAAGGAGAAGAAAAAGGCAGAGTGAATGTGAGAGGGAAGTTTTCTCTTTACTTTGCCTCCGTTTAGAAATGTTAATCATATTCCACTCGCTCGTCCAATACATCTATGTAATGTTATCGCCTTAATTTCACGTCCGCCCAGACTATACAACTGTGTTCGTTATCGCACAGTTATATTATCAAGGAGACTCAGGATGTCACGTATTATTTTTTCAACAAGGACTTGAAGAAATATTAAAACAGGGGGAGGAGGAGGAGGATATGAGGAGGAATATATGAAGAGGATTAGGAGGAGGAGGAGGATATGAGGAGGAATATATGAAGAGGATTAGGAGGAGGAGGAGGAGGAGGAGAATAAGTAAAGGTATAGGTAAAACGAAAGGGAAAAAGAAAGGGAAAGGGAAGCGTTAAGGCAACGAGAAAGGGAAAGTGAAAGGAAGAGGAGGAGGAGGAGGAGGAGGAGGCGAAGCAAAACATAAAAACGCGCATTACTCAAATAGGACGCC
Source organism: Eriocheir sinensis (assembly GCF_024679095.1). NCBI lineage: Eukaryota > Metazoa > Arthropoda > Malacostraca > Decapoda > Varunidae > Eriocheir > Eriocheir sinensis. The sequence continues at coordinate 117,746 of NW_026112329.1, read as the reverse complement.
ACGTTTAAGTTGCAGAAACGAAAAAAAATATCAAGTTGGTTGTTGAGCACAGCCACTGGCGAGGTCTGGGCTAATGGCCTGTCTTGTGAAAGCCATAAGGTGCCTTACACAACACAGCTCCCTCAGAATGGAGGTCGTTAAAAAAAAGTAAATCGTGTATAGCTGGAGTAAGTAGGAAGACACCTACCGAACGGGCGCAAGCCACTCCCGGTAAGGTATACATGGGAGGTGAGAAGGGAGCTGAAGCCCTCCAAAGACCCTTCCCATGTCCTCACTAACCGTTTCCCTATTGTCTCACCAACACCGGAGAGTAGTTCAGCATGCTCTCTAAAGACAGATCCTCTCTCTATCCACACCACACTACATTCACACAACATATACACCTTTTCCCAAAATCCAAATTTCAAAATGGCGCACCTACATCAAGCCTCGGAGTCCCCGCCTGGGGGGGACCACAAAGTCCCCCAGGGAGGACTCCCCTTCTGGCTGCCGACCCGAGAGGTGTCTTGATAACTCCTCGAACCTCTTTCTTCTCAATTTCTGCAACATTCGCGGTCTTCGCTCTAATTTTCATTCTGTGGAACACCATCTCTCTTCCTCTAAACCTCACCTTCTCTTCCTCACCGAAACACAGGTTGCTGAGGCTACTGACAGCAATCTCTACTCTGTTCCCTCCTACTATCTCATTCCTAAATTTCAATCCAGAGCTGGATGTTGCGCCTACGTGCGCAACGACTGCTCTCGTGCCCACAACCTTGATTCTTCAGAATTTTCACCATCTGGCTAAGACTTCATTGTCATTCTATTACTAAATACATCTATGCTGTTTATCTCTCACCTAACTCTACTAACGATGTAAAATTCTATGACTATTTGAACTCTAAAGTGGAGCACATCTTGACCCACTCTACCTACGCTGAAATATCCATTCTAGGAGATTTCAATGTTCACCACCAGCTTTGGCTTTCATCTTCTTTCACTGACCAGCCTGGTAAACAAGCCTACAACTTTGCTATCCTCAACGATCTTGAGCAGTTGGTCCAGCACCTTACACGTATTCCCGACCGTCTTGGAGATCGGCCCAACATTCAAGACCTCTTCCTTACCACAAACTCCTCTGCTTATTCTGTCAAACTGTTCTCTCCGTTGGGCTCCTCCGATCACAATCTTATTTATGTATCATGCCCTATCGCTCCTGTACACCCTCTGGACCTACTGAAAAGGCGATGCTTCTGGCATTTTGCTTCAGCTCGGTGGGACGACCTGAGGATGTACTATTCCGATATCCCGTGGAATGATTATTGCTTCCAGTATAGAGACCCCTCTGTGTGTGCTCAGCGCATCACAGAGGTGATTGTCTCTGGAATGGAGGCATACATTCCACATACTTTCTTTACTCCTCACGCTAAAAAGCCTTGGTTTCATCACGCTTGTTATCAAGCTTTCAATGATAGAGAGGCAGCTCACAAAAGGTACCAGAGCCTTCAAACTAATGCTAACTATGAACTTTACATTTCTGCCACGAATCGTGCCAAATCTATTTTCGGACTAACCAAAAACCCTTTCATTAATTGAAAATGCCTAAATCTTGCTTTACCTAACGCTTCCCGTGACTTCTGGCATCTAGCCAAAAACATCTCCTCCAACTTCACTTCTTCATATTTCCCTCCACTCCTCAGTCCTGACGGCAACACTGCCGTCTCATCTGTCTCTAAGGCTGAACTTTTCTCGCATACTTATTCTAAAAACTCCACTCTGGACGATTCTGGGCATATTCCTTCAACTCATCCCCCTTCTCACTCTTTTATGCCGGTTATAAATATTCTTCTAAATTATGTTTTCTATGCCCTCTCTGGCCTCAATCCTCATATGGCTTATGGACCTGATGGAGTGCCTCCTATTGTCCTTAAAAACTGTGCCTCCGTGCTGTCACCCTGCCTGGTCAAACTCTTTCGCCTCTGCCTGTCAACATCTACCTTTCCTTCCTGCTGGATGTATGCCTTCATACAGCCTGTGCCTAAGAAGGGTGACCGCTCCAATCCCTCAAACTACCGTCCTATAGCTTTACTTTCTTGTCTATCTAAAGCTTTTGAATCAATCTTTAACCGGAAGATTCAAAAGCACCTTTCCACTTCTGACCTTCTGTCTAATCGCCAGTATTGGTTCCGCAAGGGGCGTTCTACTGGTGATCTCCTTGCCTTCCTAACTGAGTCTTGGTCATCCTCTCATAGCCATTTCTGTGAAACTTTTGCTATTGCGCTGGACATATGAAAAGCTTTTGATAGGGTCTGGTACAAATCTTTGCTTTCCAAACTACCCTCCTACGGTTTCTCTCCTTCTCTCTGTACCTTTATCTCCAGTTTCCTTTCTGACCGTTCTATTTCCACTGTGGTAGACGGTCACTGTTCTTCCCCTAAACCTATTAACAGTGGTGTCTCACAAGGCTCTGTCCTATCTCCCACTCTCTTTCTGTTGTTCATTGATCATCTTCTTTCCAAAACGAACTGTCCTATCCATTCTTACGCCGATGACTCCACGCTGCATTACTTAACTTCTTTTAATAGAAGACCCACCCTACAGGAACCTAACGATTCAAGGGTGGAGGCAACGAAACGCTTAGCCTCAGACCTTACTATTATTTCCGATTGGGGGAAGAGGAATCTGGTGTCCTTAAACGCCTCAAAAACACAGTTTCTCCACCTATCCACTCGACACAATCTTCCAAACAACTATCACCTATTTTTTGACAACACTCAGCTATCACCTTCCTCAACACTAAACATCCTCGGTCTATCCTTAACTCAAAATCTCAACTGGAAACTTCATATCTCATCTCTTACTAAATCAGCTTCCTCGAGGCTGGGCGTTCTGTACCGTCTCCGCCAGTTCTTCTCCCCCGCACAGTTGCTATCCATTTACAGGGGCCTTGTCCGCCCTCGTATGGAGTATGCATCTCATGTGTGGGGGGATCCACTCACACAGCTCTCCTTGACAGAGTGGAGTCAAAGGCTCTGCGTCTCATCAGTTCTCCTCCTCAAACTGATAGTCTTCTACCTCTCAAATTCCGCCGCCATGCTGCCTCTCTTTCTATCTTCTATCGATATTTTCATGCTGACTACTCTTCTGAACTTGCTAACTGCATGCCTCCCCTCCTCCCGCGGCCTCGTTGCACACGACTTTCTACTCATGCTCATCCCTATACTGTCCAAACCCCTTATACAGAGTCAACCAGCATCTTCACTCTTTCATCCTTCAGGCTGGTAAACTCTGGACCAATCTTCCTTCATCTGCATTTGCTCCTGCCTACGACTTGAACTCTTTCAAGAGGAGGGTATCAGGACACCTCTCCTCCCGAAATTGACCTCCCTTTTTTGACACTCCTTTGACCTGCAGTGAGTAGCGGGCTTTTTTTTTTCTCTTTTTTCTTTACGCTCTTGAACTGTCTCCTTAGCTGTAAAAAAAAAAAAAAATCACTATATATCTTTTCAAGGTGCTCTGTAGTGGGGGAGGAAGGCATTGAAGGATGGGTAACTTAAGTGTTCTACAACGCGCCCGAACAGCCAGTTCTGCACGTCTCTTATTTATAGAAGTGATCTTTTAAACTTTCTTCGTTTTGCTTTTTTATCCGTTTATAAGTCCAAGGTTTTCTTCTTAGTTTCACGTCCGCTCAGGCCTTATTTCACACGCCGGCTCTGGCTTGGCTGCAATACGGAGCCAACTCGGGATTATGAAAGGAACGCTGAGGGGTTCCTCCAAGGCGGAGGATCACATTGATTATCATACATATTTATGTTATCAGGGAACTACGTGCAAGACTCGAGACTTCCCCGAACTCATAGTTATTATGGAATGTTATGTTAACCTTAACCTGACGAATGCGTATAAGTACAGAGGGAGGTGAGGAGAAAACCAAAACTCTATGTTAATGCGAAGCTACGTTAAAGTCGTACAAATGGTAACATTAATATATGTGAAGTAGGTTGGTGACCACAGCCATTAGCGAGGTCGGGGATAATGGCTTGTTTTATGGTAGACAGAAGCTGTCTTGCACAACACATTTCCTTCAGAATGGAGGTCGTTTAATAAAAAAAAAATTAAAAAAATAATCAGATTTTCACTGCATAGCTTTTCAAAGGGTAAAATAGTGTAAATGTTAAGGGACTGAAAGACAGATAAATTTACTCGTTATGATAGAGGTGATTCTTGACGAGCCAAGTATATTTATTTATTTTTTTACAACAAAGCAGACAGCTCATGGGCACCAAAAAGTAAACGAAAAAAAAAAAAAAGCCGCTACTCGCTGCTCCCATAAGGAATCCAAGGAGGTGGCCAAAAAAGAGGTCCATTTCGGGAGGAGAGGTGTCCAGATACCCTCCTCTTCAAAGAGTTCAAGTCGTAGGCAAGAGGAAATACAGTAAAAGGAAGGTTGTTCCAGAGTTTACCAGCGTGAGGGATGAAAGAGTGAAGATGCTGGTTAACTCTCGCATAAGGGGCTTGGACACTGGACAGTATAGGGATGAGCATGAGTAGAAAGTCTTGTGCAGCGGGGCCGCGGAAGGGGGGGAGGCATGCAGTTAGCAAGTTCAGAGAAGTAGTCAGAGTGAAAATATCGATAGAAGATAGAAAGAGAGGCAACATGGCGGCGGAAATTAAGGTAGAAGACTATCAGTAAGAGGAGGAAAGCTGATGAGACGAGGAGCCTTATACTCCACTCTGTCCAAGAGAGCTGTGTGAGTGGAGCCCCCCAACACGTGACATGCATACTCCATACGAGGGCGGACAATGCCCTTGTATATGAATAGCAACTGTGCGGTGGAGAAGAACTGGCGGAGTCGATACAGAACCCCCGACCTCGAGGAAGCTGATTTAGTGAGAGAGGAGATGTGAAGTTTCCCGTGAAAATTTTGAGTTAAGGATAGACCGAGGATGTTTAGTGTTGAAGATGGTGACAGCTGAGTGTTGTCGAAGAATAGGGGATAGATGTTTGGAAGATTGTGTCGAGTTGATATGTGGAGAAATTGGGTTTTTGAGGCACTGAAGGACACAAGGTTCCTTTTGCCCCAATCGGAGATGAAAGGTCTGAGGTTAAGCGTTGTGCAGCCTCTAGCCTGGAGTCATGTAATTCCTGTTGAGAGGGTCTTCTGTTGAAAGAAGTTGAATAATGCATTTTTTTTTATGGAAAGAAGATCATTGATGAATAACAGGAAGAGAGTGGGTGATAGGACAGAGCTCTGTTGAACAACACTGTTAATAGGTTTAGGGGAAGAACAGTGACCGTCTGCCACAGCATAGATAGAACGGTCAGAAAGGAAACTGGAGATAAAGGAACAGAGAGAAGGATAGAATCCGAAAGAGGGCAGTTAAGAAAGCAAAGACTTGTGCCAGACTCTATCGAAGGCTTTCGATATGTCTAGCACAACTGAGAAAGTTTCACCGAAACGGCTAAGAGAGGATGACCAAGAATAATTTAAAGGAGCAAGAAGATTGCCAGTAGAACGCCCCTTGCGGAACCCAAACTGGCGATCAGATAGAAGGCTAGAAATGGAAAGGTGCTTTTGAATCTTCCGGTTAAGGATTGATTCAAAAGCTTTAGATGGACAGGAAAGTAAAGCTATAGGGCGGTAATTTGAGGGATTGGAACGGTCACCCTTATTAGGCACAGTGCTTGAGGAAACGCAACATAGGCTGCCCCAGCAACAACCCGCCTTCACAAAGGTGTCTGGAATAAAAGTCCTCTAGATCAGCGTTCCCTTAGGATAGTTTTTTTTTTTCATGAGGAAACTATTTTACATTACGTAGTCTTAGGGAGTACAGTCCGCGTTAGTGGTGGGAGTTTTAAGGGAAGATGGCTGAAGACTCGAAAAAAGATGATTCGAGAGAAAATGACGACTATTGACAACTGTGTGATGACTGTGGTTGGGTTCATGGCTAAGACAAAGGGCGAACTGTAGGGTGATCATTAATAATTGTACGAGCGCAAGTTTTTGCTCATAGAGACCTGAGCCCATATTATGTGCCCTCTCTTCCTGGGCCATTCCCTTGACATCAGTGCCACCATTTCATTGTACCAAACCCTTTCACGACAAGGTTTTTATGAGACACTTATACACGTTAATAGCTACATCAAACATATTAATTATCTACGTAGCAAAATGTACATTAATATATGGCATGCATTTATAATAGCAGCATGTTGAAGGATTTTGTTGTTTATATACCCAGTGCTGTGATGTCTCTATCGGCGTATTTCTGCCTCTCCTTTACTAAAAGATGTCGCTTATTATCAACTCGTAACTGAACAGCAGCTCATAAATAGTTTTCCGCTCTTGTTGAGCTCCACATACCTAAGATACAATTATTTTTATCTTGGGGTATTTGCGCTAAAGAACAACAACACGGCTCACCACCTGATCGCCGGTAAGACGCACCATGCCTCGTGGTCTGTGCAGTATCTGTTTTCGAAAATTTTCGAGATTTTTCACTGTGATATAACAGCCACTCCGATTTTGTGTTCCCTTGAAAACGTGGCCGAGCAGCCTGTCTGTTCTGCTCATCTTGTATTCCGAAGTCAAGTCATACGCAACTTTGTGGGAGGAGACACGGCAGAGGCGTGGCTTATGCGTGACCCTGCTTAGTGCCAAACTAGAAAATGTAGAAGGAAGATTTAGAAAAACGAGGAAAAGCGGACTATTTAAATCAATCACCTCAACATGCCCCTCCACCCCTTCCACCTCATATCCCACACCGCCGCTTGTAGGCTTTGGAATTAAGTCACGCATAGCTTAATAAAAAGGTATATTTTTTTCGTCAGCTGCTTGCCTGAACACGCGGTGAAAGTAGGCGAGCATGCACATCCAAAGCGCATACACGGCCGCACCATTAAGCCCTATTCACACGTAGGCGATATAGGGACGTCAGCGCCACGATCCTGGTTCGTCCTGGTATCGTCGGGATTTGGTGCACTTAAGTCCGTCCAAGGGGTGTGGATTATTTTGACACGAAGCTTGTAGGAGTATTTCCCAAATGCTGGACGGAAGCTGCACAACCATAAAGATGCCTGCCACACAGCTGTCCGGTATCTGAACGATCGACGACGATCAATCTTGGAGATTTGGATTTAACGTGGTATGTGAACCGCCCTTTCCATAAACGCTAACCCCTAAGTGCGGGAAATAGGAGCAACACTGACATGTGTTCCTGCCATTGTCGACCTCTCTCTCTCTCTCTCTCTCTCTCTCTCTCTCTCTCTCTCTCTCTCTCTCTCTCTCACACACACACACACACACACACACACACACACACACACACACACACACAGAAACACACACACACATATACACACACACACACACACACACACACACACACACACACACAAAGGGAGAGAGAAATATAAAAAGAACACACACACACACACACACACACACACACACACAAAGTGAGAGAGAGAGAGAGAGAGAGAGAGAGAGAGAGAGAGAGAGAGAGAGAGAGAGAGAGAGAGAGAGAGAGAGAGAGAAATCACACACACACACACACACATACAAAAGGAGAGCGAGAGAGAGGGAGAGAGGGAGAAAGATAAAAAGAACACACACACACACACACACACACACACACACACACACACACACACACACACACACACACACACACACACATTCTGTGGAACATCATCTCTCCTCCTCTAAGCCTCACCTTCTCTTTCTTACCGAAACACAGGTTTCTGAGGCTACTGACAGCAATCCCTACTCTGTTCCCTCCTACTATCTCTATCCTAAATTTCAATCCAAAGCTGGATGTTGCGCCTACGTGCGCAACGACATCACTTGCTCTCGTGCCCACGACCTTGACTCTTCTGAATTTTCCACCATCTGGTTAAGACTTCACAGTCATTCTATTACTAAATACATCTGTGCTGTTTATCTCTCACCTAACTCTACCTACTATGTAAAATTCTTTGACTATTTGAATTCTAAAGTGGAGCACATCTTGACCCACTCTCCCTTCGCTGAAATCTCCATCCTATGAGATTTCAATGTTCACCACCAGCTTTGGCTTTCCTCCTCTTTCACTGACCATCCTGGTGAACAAGCCTACAACTTTGCTATCCTCAAAGACTTAGAGCAGCTGGTCCAGCACCCTACACGTATTCCCGACCGTCCTGGAGACCGGCCCAACATTCTAGACCTCTTCCTTACCTCAAACCCTTCTGCTTATTCTGTCAAACTGTTCTCTCCGTTGGGCTCCTCCGATCACAATCTTATTTCTGCATCCTGTCCTATCGCTCCTGTACACCCTCTGGACCCACCGAAGAGGCGATGCTTCTGGCATTTTGCTTCAGCTCGGTGGGACGACCTGAGGATGTACTTTTCCGATTTCCCGTGGATTGATTATTGCTTCCAGGATAGAGACCCCTCTGTGTGTGCTCAGCGCATCACAGAGGTGATTGTCTCTGGAATGGAGGCATACATTCCTCGTTCTTTCTCTACTCCTCACGCTAAAAAGCCTTGGTTTAATCACGCTTGTTCTCGTGCTGTCAATGATAGAGAGGTAGCTCACAAAAGGTACCAGAGCCTTCAAACTAATGCTAATTATGACTTTACATTTCTGCCCGAAATCGTGCCAAATCTATTCTCCGACTAACCAAAAATTCTTTCATTAATAGAAAATGCAAAAACCTTGCTTTCTCTAACTCTTCCCGTGCCTTCTGGCATCTAGCCAAAAACATCTCCTCCAACTTCACTTCTTCATCTTTCCCTCCACTCCTCAGTCCTGACGGCAACACTGCCGTCTCATCTATCTCTAAGGCTGAACTCTCTCAAACTTTTTTCTAAAAACTCCACTCTGGACGATTCTGGGCATATTCCTCCTACTCATCCCCCCTCTGACTCCTTTATGCCTGTTATAAAGATTCTTCAAAATGATGTTTTCTATGCCCTCTCTGGCCTCAATCCTCAGAAGGCTTATGGACCTGATAAAGTGCCTCCTATTGTCCTTAAAAACTGTGCCTCCGTGGTGTCACCCTGCCTGGTCAAACTCTTTCGCCTCTGCCTGTCAACATCTACCTTTCCTTCTTGCTGGAAGTATGCCTTCATACAGCCTGTGCCTAAGAAGGGTGACCGCTCCAATCCCTCAAACTACCGTCCTATAGCTTTACTCTCTTGTCTATCTAAAGCTTTTGAATCAATCCTTAACCGGAAGATACAAAAGCACCTTTCCACTTCTGACCTTCTATCTGATCGCCAGTATGGGATCCGCAAGGGGCGTTCTACTGGTGATCTCCTTGCCTTCCTAACTGACTCTTGGTCATCCTCTCTTAGCCATTTCGGTGAAACCTTTGCTATTGCGCTGGACATATCAAAAGCTTTTGATAGGGTCTGGCACAAATCTTTGCTTTCCAAACTACCCTCCTACGGTTTCTATCCTTCTCTCTGTACCTTTATCTCCAGTTTCCTTTCTGACCGTTCTATTTCTGCCGTGGTAGACGGTCACTGTTCTTCCCCTAAACCAGGGCCGGATTAAGCTGGTGGGAGGCCTGGGGCCTACTCTGGTGGGAGGCCCCCTTTCCAACTCCCATTGCATACACCACAAACTATAGTAACCAAAGTGTTGTTTACATGACTCTTTGCAACGGGATTACAAATACAAGTCATTATCAAATACAGTTTTACTCCTTATTAAAGCTCCCTAAAACACTTCCGCAACGTGAATTATAATTTTATGTTTAGAATCACACTACCAGAGTAACCAGACTCCAAACTTGGTGCATTATTACATTTTTTTTAGATACAGTAACCAATGATACAGTCGACAACACTAAAATAGTCGCCACTGCACTAATGTCGCCACGCTTCATATTATTATAATTTATACTAACTAAAACAGCACTTAAATAACTTACTTTTGAGAAACTGTGATATAATTTTTTTTTTTTTAATAAATGTAACAACGTGTAAGCTGTATGTGCATGTATTTAATTATTTTCATATTGTTATAATATCAACAATAAGCTATTACTACTACTATTTTTACTATATGGGCCCTGTTTTGCGCCTTCGTGTATATAGATATAGAGGACCATTCCGCCAACGACCTCATTTTTTTTAAGCCACGCAGAAGACATATGCAAATACAGTAATACTTGTCTTTGTATTTCTATATAATAATATTAATAATAAAAATGACAATAATATCAACAATAAACAATTACTACTACTATTATTATTACTAAAAATATGATAAATAGGGGACCAGTGAACCTTCCTAGCTGTATATAGATATAGAGGAACATTCCGCCAACGGCCTCAATTTCTTGGAAGCCACGCAGAAGACATATGCAAATACTTGTCTTTGTATTTCTATATATTAACATTAGTAATAAGAATGACAATAATGAATGTTGAAATGTGTAGATGGCGCCACTATAAACCCGGGGATACAAAACCTACGCCTGCTTCCCTGGACTGTCCAGGGAAGCAAAAGAAAAAAAATCGGGGAAATATTTTATTTTTTGTTGGTTTTAATGGTTTAATTAACATTAACATCACACAGCTGGGCCAATTCTCTCTTATTGTCGTAAGAGAAAATGGACCATCAAAATTGCATGGATTACCATGGTAACAAAAGAAAGGAAAACGTGCAGGCACTTGACTACATGGTACTGACACTCGTTTAGTTATGATTACAATACTAACCTTATTAAATCAAAATGTATTGTTTAAATTGGTGGGAGGCCCCCTCTTGGTGGGTGGCCCGGGGCCCTGGCCCCTTGGCCCCCCCCCTTGATCCGGCCCTGCCCTAAACCTATTAACAGTGGTGTCTCACAGGGCTCTGTCCTATCTCCCACTCTCTTTCTGTTGTTCATTGCTCATCTTCTTTCCAAAACGAACTGTCCTATACATTCTTACGCCGATGACTCCACGCTGCATTACTCAACTTCTTTTAATACAAGACCCACCCTACAGGAACCTAACGATTCAAGGGTGGAGGCAACGAAACGCTTAGCCTCAGACCTTACTATTATTTCCGATTGGGGGAAGAGGAATCTGGTGTCCTTAAACGCCTCAAAAACACAGTTTCTCCACCTATCCATTCGACACAATCTTCCAGACAACTATCCCCTATTCTTTGACAACACTCAGCTATCACCTTCCTCAACAGTAAACATTCTTGGTCTATCCTTAACTCAAAATCTCAACTGGAAACTTCATATCTCATCTCTTACTAAATCAGCTTCCTCGAGGCTGGGCGCTCTGTACCGTCTCCGCCAGTTCTTCTCCCCCGCACAGTTGCTGTCCATTTACAGGGGCCTTGTCCGCCCTCGTATGGAGTATGGATCTCATGTGTGGGGGGGCTCCACTCACACAGCTCTCCTTGACAGAGTGGAGTCAAAGGCTCTTCGTCTCATCAGTTTTCCTCCTCAAACTGATAGTCTTTTACCTCTCAAATTCCGCCGCCATGTTGCCTCTCTTTCTATCTTCTATCGATATTTTCATGCTGATTACTCTTCTGAACTTGTTAAGTGCATGCCTCCCCTCCTCCCGCGGCCCCGCTGCACACGACTTTCTTCTCATGCTCATCCCTATACTGTCCAAACCCCTTATACAGAGTCAACCAGCATCTTCACTCTTTCATCCTTCAGGCTGGTAAACTCTGGAACAATCTTCCTTCATCTGCATTTGCTCCTGCCTACGACTTGAACTCTTTCAAGAGGAGGGTATCAGGACACCTCTCCTCCCGAAATTGACCTCCCTTTTTTGACACTCCTTTGACCTCTGTTCGGGAGCAGTGAGTAGCGGGCTTTTTTTTTTTTTCTTTTTTCTTTACGCCCTTGAACTGTCTCCTTAGCTGTAAAAAAAAAATAATTGTATAGCTTTTCAAGGTGCTTAGTACTGGGGGAGGAAGGCATTGCAGGATGGGTAACTTAAGTGTTCTACAACGCGCCCGAACAGCCAGTTCTGCACGTCTCTTATTTATAGAAGTGATCTTTTAAACTTTCTTCGTTTTGCTTTTTTATCCGTTTATAAGTCCAAGGTTTTCTTCTTAGTTTCACGTCCGCTCAGGCCTTATTTCACACGCCGGCTCTGGCTTGGCTGCAATACGGAGCCAACTCGGGATTATGAAAGGAACGCTGAGGGGCTCCTCCAAGGCGGAGGATCACATTGATTATCATACATATTTATGTTATCAGGGAACTACCCGCGAGACTCGAGACTTTACCGAACTCATAGTTATAATGAAATGTTATGTTAACCTTAACCTAACGAATGCGTGTAAGTACAGAGGGAGGTGAGGAGAAAATCAAAACTCTATGTTACTGCGACGCTACGTTAAAGTCGTACAAATGGTAACATTAATACATGTGAAGTAGGTTGGTGACCACAGCCATTAGCGAGGTCGGGGATAATGGCTTGTTTTATGGTAGACAGAAGCTGTCTTGCACAGCACATTTCCTTCAGAATGGAGGTCATTTAATAAAAAAAAAAACTAATCAGATTTTCACTGTATAGCTTTTCAAAGGGTAAAATAGTGTAAATGTTAAGGGACTGAAAGACAGATAAATTTACTCGTTATGATAGAGGTGATTCTTGACGAGCCAAGTATGTTTTTTTTTTTTCTTTACAACAAAGCAGACAGCTCATGGGCACCAAAAAGTAAACGAAAAAAAAAAAAAAAAAGCCGCTACTCGCTGCTCCCATAAGGAATCCAAGGAGGTGGCCAAAAGAGAGGTCCATTTCGGGAGGAGAGGTGTCCAGATACCCTCCTCTTCAAAGAGTTCAAGTCGTAGGCAAGAGGAAATACAGTAAAAGGAAGGTTGTTCCAGAGTTTACCAGCGTGAGGGATGAAAGAGTGAAGATGCTGGTTAACTCTCGCATAAGGGGCTTGGACAGTATAGGGATGAGCATGAGTAGAAAGTCTTGTGCAGCGGGGCCGCGGAAGGGGGGGAGGCATGCAGTTAGCAAGTTCAGAGAAGTAGTCAGAGTGAAAATATCGATAGAAGATAGAAAGACAGGCAACATGGCGGCGGAAATTAAGGTAGAAGACTATCAGTAAGAGGAGGAAAGCTGATGAGACGAGGAGCCTTATACTCCACTCTGTCCAAGAGAGCTGTGTGAGTGGAGCCCCCCAACACGTGACATGCATACTCCATACGAGGGCGGACAATGCCTTTGTATATGAATAGCAACTGTGCGGTGGAGAAGAACTGGCGGAGTCGATACAGAACCCCCGACCTCGAGGAAGCTGATTTAGTGAGAGAGGAGATGTGTAGTTTCCCGTGAAAATTTTGAGTTAAGGACAGACCGAGGATGTTTAGTGTTGAAGATGGTGACAGCTGAGTGTTGTCGAAGAATAGGGGATAGATGTTTGGAAGATTGTGTCGAGTTGATATGTGGAGAAATTGGGTTTTTGAGGCACTGAAGGACACAAGGTTCCTTTTGCCCCAATCGGAGATGAAAGGTCTGAGGTTAAGCGTTGTGCAGCCTCTAGCCTGGAGTCATGTAATTCCTGTTGAGAGGGTCTTCTGTTGAAAGAAGTTGAATAATGCAGTTTTTTTTTATGGAAAGAAGATCATTGATGAATAACAGGAAGAGAGTGGGTGATAGGACAGAGCTCTGTGGAACAACACTGTTAATAGGTTTAGGGGAAGAACAGTGACCGTCTACCAGAGCAGAGATAGAACGGTCTGAAAGGAAACTGGAGATAAAGGAACAGAGAGGATAGAATCCGAAAGAGGGCAGTTAAGAAAGCAAAGACTTGTGCCAGACTCTATCGAAGGCTTTCGATATGTCTAGCGCAACAGAGAAAGTTTCCCCGAAACGGCTAAGAGAGGATGACCATGAATAATTTAAAGGAGCAAGAAGATTGCCAGTAGAACGCACCTTGCGGAACCAAAACTGGCGATCAGATAGAAGGCTAGAAATGGAAAGGTGCTTTTGAATCTTCCGGTTAAGGATTGATTCAAAAGCTTCAGATGGAGAGGAAAGTAAAGCTATAGGGCGGTAGTTTGAGGGATTGGAACGGTTACCCTTCTTAGGCACAGGGCTTAAGAAAACGCAACATAGGCTGCCCCAGCAACACGCCGGCTTCACAAGGGTGTCTGGAATAAAAGGTCTCTAGATCCGCGTTCCTTTAGGATAGATATTTTTTTTCATGAGGAAACTATTTTACATTACGTAGTCTTAGGGAGTACAGTCCGCGTTAGTGGTGGGAGTTTTAAGGGAAGATGACTGAAGACTCGAAAAAAGATGATTCGAGAGAAAATGACGACTAATGTCAACTGTGTGATGACTGTGGTTGGGTTCATGGCTAAAGCAAAGGGCAAACTGTAGGGTGAGCATCCTAGGAGATTTCAATGTTCACCACCAGCTTTGGCTTTCATCCTCTTTCACTGACAATCCTGGTGAACAAGCCTACAACTTTGGTATCCTCAACGATCTAGAGCAGTCGGTCCAGCACCCTACACGTATTCCCGACCGTCTTGGTGACCGGCCCAACATTCTAAACCTCTTTCTTACCTCAAACCCTTCTGCTTATTCTGTCAAACTGTTCCCTCCGTTGGGCTCCTCCGATCACAATCTTATTTCTGCATCCTGTCCTATCGCTCCTGTACACCCTCTGGACCCACCGAAGAGGCGATGCTTCTGGCATTTTGCTTCAGCTCGGTGGGACGACCTGAGGATGTACTTTTCCGATTTCCCGTGGAATGATTATTGCTTCCAGGATAGAGACCCCTCTGTGTGTGCTCAGCGCATCACAGAGGTGATTGTCTCTGGAATGGAGGCATACATTCCACGTACTTTCTCTACTCCTCACGCTAAAAAGCCTTGGTTTAATCACGCTTGTTCTCGAGCTGTCAATGATAGAGAGGTAGCTCACAAAAGGTACCAGAGCCTTCAAACTAATGCTAATTATGAACTTTACATCTCTGCCCGAAATCGTGCCAAATCTATTCTCTGACTAACCAAAAATTCTTTCATTAATAGAAAATGCCAAAACCTTGCTTTCTCTAACTCTTCCCGCAACTTCTGGCATCTAGCCAAAAACATCTCCTCCAACTTCACTTCTTCATCTTTCCCTCCACTCCTCAGTCCTGACGGCAACACTGCCGTCTCATCTATCTCTAAGGCTGAACTCTTCTCTCAAATGTTTTCTAAAAACTCCACTCTGGACGATTCTGGGCATATTCCTCCTACTCATCCCCCCTCTGACTCCTTTATGCCTGTTATAAAGATTCTTCAGAATGATGTTCTCTATGCCCTCTCTGGCCTCAATCCTCAGAAGGCTTATGGACCTGATGGAGTGCCTCCTATTGTCCTTAAAAACTGTGCCTCCGTGCTGTCACCCTGCCTGGTCAAACTCTTTCGCCTCTGCCTGTCAACATCTACCTTTCCTTCTTGCTGGAAGTATGCCTTCATACAGCCTGTGCCTAAGAAGGGTGACCGCTCCAATCCCTCAAACTACCGTCCTATAGCTTTACTTTCTTGTCTATCTAAAGCTTTTGAATCAATCCTTAGCCGGAAGATTCAAAAGCACCTTTCCACTTCTGACCTTCTATCTGATCGCCAGTATGGGTTCCGCAAGGGGCGTTCTACTGGTGATCTCCTAGCCTTCTTAACTGACTCTTGTTCATCCTCTCTTAGCCGTTTCGGTGAAACTTTTGCCATTGCGCTGGACATATCAAAAGCTTATGATAAGGTCTGGCACAAATCTTTGCTTTCCAAACTACCCTCCTACGGTTTCTATCCTTCTCTCTGTACCTTTATCTCCAGTTTCCTTTCTGATCGTTCTATTTCTGCCGTGGTAGACGGTCACTGTTCTTCCCCTAAATCTATTAACAGTGGTGTCCCACAGGGTTCTGTCCGATCTCCCACTCTTTTTCTGTTGTTTATTGATGATCTTCTTTCCAAAACGAACTGTCCTATCCATTCCTACGCCGATGATTCCACTCTGCATTACTCAACTTCTTTCAATAGAAGACCCACCCTACAGGAACTTAACGACTCAAGGCTGGAGGCTGCAAAACGCTTAGCCTCAGACCTTACTATTATTTCCGATTGGGGCAAGAAGAACCTGGTGTCCTTCAACGCCTCAAAAACACAGTTTCTCCACCTATCCACTCGACACAATCTTCCAAACAACTATCCCCTATTCTTTGACAACACCCAGCTATCACCTTCCTCAACACTAAACATTCTCGGTCCATCCTTAACTCAAAATCTCAACTGGAAACTTCATATCTCATCTCTTACTAAATCAGCTTCCTCGAGCCTGGGCGTTCTGTACCGTCTCCGCCAGTTCTTATCCCCTGCACAATTGCTGTCCATATACAGGGGCCTTGTCCGCCCTCATATGGAGTATGCATCTCATGTGTGGGGGGGCTCCACTCACACAGCTCTTCTGGACAGAGTGGAGGCTAAGGCTCTTCGTCTCATCAGCTCTACTCTTTATACTGATAGTCTTCTACCTCTTAAATTCCGCCGCAATGTTGCCTCTCTTTCTATCTTCTATCGATATTTCCACGCTGACTGCTCTTCTGAACTTGCTAACTGCATGCCTCCCCCCCTCCCGCGGCCCCGCTGCACTCGACTTTCTACTCATGCTCATCCCTATACTGATCAAACCCCATATGCAAGAGTTAACCACCATCTTCACTCTTTCATCCCTCACGCTGGTAAACTCTGGAACAATCTTCCTTCATCTGTATTTCCTCCTGCCTACGACTTGAACTCTTTCAAGAGGAGGGTATCAGGACACCTCTCCTCCCGTATTTGATCTTGCTTTCGGCCACCTCTTTTGTTTCTTTTTTAGGAGCAGCGAGTAGCGTGCGTTTTTTTTATTATTGTTTTCTTTTTTTGTGTGTGCCCTTGAGCTGCCTCCTTTGTTATAAAAAAAAAAAAAAAAGTTGTACGGGCGCAAGTTTTTGCTCATAGAGACCTGAGCCCATATTACGTGCCCTCTCTTCCTGGGCCATTCCCTTGACATCAGTGCCAACATTTCATTATACCAAACCCTTTCACGACAAGGTTTTTATGAGACACTTATTCACGTTAATAGCTACATCAAACATATTTATTATCTACGTAGCAAAATGTACATTAATATATGGCATGCATTTATAACAGCAGCATGCTGAAGGATTTTGTTGTTTATATACCCAGTGCTGTGATGTCTCTATCGGCGTATTTCTGCCTCGCCTTTACTAAAAGATGTCGCTTATTATCAACTCGTAACTGAACAGCAGCTCATAAATAGTTTTCCGCTCTTGGTGAGCTCCACATACCTAAGATACAATTATTTTTATCTTAGGGTATTTGCGTTAAGGAGCAACAACCCGGCTCAGCACCTGATCGCCGGTAAGACGCACCATGCCTCGTGGTCTGTGTAGTATCTGAGTTTTCGAAATTTTTCGAGATTTTTCACTGTGATATAACAGCTACTCCGATTTTGTGTTCCCCTGAAAACGTGGCCGAGCAGCCTGTCTGTTCTGCTCATCTTGTATTCCAAAGTCACTTATACCAAGTCAAGTCATATGCAGCTTTGTGGGAGGAGACACGGCAGAGGCGTGGCTTATGCGTGACCCTGCTTAGTGCCAAAGTAGAGAATGTAGAAGGAAGGATTTAGAAAAACGAAGAAAGGCGGACTATTTAAATCAATCACTTCAACATGCCCCCCCCGCCCCCCCGCCCCCCTCACATCCCACACCGCCGCTTGTAGGCACTGGAATTAAGTCACACATAGCACAATAGAAAGGTATATTTTTTTCGTCAGTTGCTTGCCTGAACACGCGGTGTAAGTAGGCGAGCATGCACCTCCAAGGCGCATACTCGGCCGCACCATTAAGCCCTATTCACACATAGGCGATCTAGGGACGTCAGCGCCACGATCCTGGTTCGTTCTGGTAT
The DNA here is from genome assembly GCF_024679095.1 of Eriocheir sinensis. Lineage (NCBI taxonomy): Eukaryota > Metazoa > Arthropoda > Malacostraca > Decapoda > Varunidae > Eriocheir > Eriocheir sinensis. The sequence goes on along the minus strand of NW_026112329.1, from coordinate 99,843 downwards.
CGTCGGGATTTGGTGCACTTAAGTCCGTCCAAGGGGTGTGGATTATTTTGACACGACGCTTGTAGGAGTATTTCCCAAATGCTGGACGGAAGCTGCACAACCATAAAGATGCCTGCCACACAGCTGTCCGGTATCTGAACGATCGACGACGATCAATCTTGGAGATTTGGATTTAACGTGGTATGTGAACCGCCCTTTCCATAAACGCTAATCCCTAGGTGCGGGAAATGGGAGCAACACTGACATGTGTTCCTGCCATGATCGACCTCTCTCTCTCTCTCTCTCTCTCTCTCTCTCTCTCTCTCTCTCTCTCTCTCTCTCTCTCTCTCTCTCTCTCTCTCTCTCTCTCTCTCTCTCTCTCTCTCTCTCTCTCTCTCTCTCTCTCTCGCAACAAACCCGTAACCGTGATCCCGCAAGTACCACCACTTCTATTACTAAGCCTCTAGATAACTTAAAAATCCTTAGTTTCAATGCGCGTAGCCTAAAAAACAAATTTGATGAACTGAGATGTCTTGCTTTAACAGAAAATTTTGACATAATTGCTATAACCGAAACATTTATCGACACCACAAATATTGATTTAAGTTCCGAATACAACATAGATGGCTACAGACTCTTCAACAAAGATCGTGTAAACCGTAGAGGCGGTGGCGTCGCCCTTTATGTCAAAAGCTATTTGCAACCCACTGACAAAACACCGGGAAACAGTAACGTTGAACATTTGTGCGTGCGAGTAAACATTGCAAAAGTCAACTTAAATATATCTGTCACCTACAGACCTCCCTGGCAATCACTCGATGACGACCTTGAAATGTACAGCGTCTTAAGGCAGTCACTTAATAACAGCGACTCACTGATATTAGGAGACTTTAACCTCCCCCATATCGACTGGGCGACACTGTCAGGTACAGAAGGCGAGTCACATAGAATGATCGAATTTCTAGAAGAAAATTATCTAAGCCAAATGGTTTCTGAGCCAACTCGACAAAATAATATACTCGACCTTGTTATAACGACCCAAGATAACCTAATCAGTAGTGTCACGGTAGGAGAACACCTCGGTTCTTGCGATCATAAATTAGTGCGCGTCGACATTAAAGCTCAATCATCAGTGACTGAAAATAAAGTAAAGGTGCCCAATTTCAAAAGAGCTAACTTCGTAGAAATCCGACAAAAACTAACAGAAATACAACTATCAGATGACGGCAACGTAGAGGAAGCCTGGCTAAGCCTTAAAAATCACTTACTCACTCAGCAGAACACATTCGTCCCCTTGTGCGAGAAGCGAATTAACACTAATAAAAGCCCACCGTGGTTTAATAGCGAAATTAAACAATCAGTCAATGAGAGAAAATTGTTTTACAGGTTAAAGAAAGAACAAAGCACGCCCGAAAACATTAGACTTTATAATGATGCCAGGCGACGAGTAAAAAGACTAGTAGGTCAGGCAAAGCGTAGATACGAAGAAAATATTGCAGCCAACTGTAAAAATAATCCGAAATCTTTCTTCAGTTACATAAACAACAGAAAGGCGATCAAAAGTGGTATTGGACCTTTAACAAACAGCGACGGTGCACTAGTGACTGACAGCCAACACATTGCAAACCTCTTAAACAATTACTTTTCCTCGGTGTTTAATACTAACAGTCTTCCTCTCGCTACCACCAACACCAGTACTTTTGTAAATCTCGAGCATGCATTGCCTAATTTTGAAATAACAACCGATGAAGTCCTTAAAGCTCTCCATTCACTTAAGACAAATAAAAGTCCTGGACCTGACAAAGTATATCCAACTCTGCTGAAAGAAACAAAGAGCGAAATACTCTCCTCCCTCACAACCGTATTCAATATGTCCTTGCGACAAGGCATCGTCCCTTCAGATTGGAAAAAGGCTAACGTGACACCGATTTTCAAGAAAGGAGACAAAAAAGCACCAGGTAATTATAGGCCCATTAGTCTAACTTCGGTTGTAGGTAAGCTACTTGAGGGCATAATTAGAGACAAAATTGTGAATTACCTTGAAAGCCACTCATTGATTGGGGACTCACAACATGGCTTCCGAAACAAAAGATCCTGCCTATCAAACCTATTAACCTTTTATAACGACCTCTTCACTGTTTATGACGTAACCAAATCACTGGACGTAGTCTATCTTGATTTCCAGAAAGCGTTTGATAAAGTCCCGCATCATAAATTACTTTACAAATTAAAGCAAATAGGTATTGACGGTCAAGTAAACCAATGGATCGCGAATTGGTTGAGCAACAGGCAACAAAGAGTAGTGATTGACGGATTTAACTCAGAGTGGGCGCCTGTCACTAGTGGCGTCCTTCAGGGCTCGGTCCTTGGCCCAGTGCTCTTCATTATTTACATCAACGACGTGGATGTTGGACTCAATAACCGCATTAGTAAATTTGCAGACGACACAAAGATTGGCAACTCGGTTCTCACTGACGAAGACAGGCAAAGCCTCCAAGAGGATTTGCACAAAATTTCAGCTTGGTCGGATAGATGGGAGATGCCCTTTAACGTAGACAAGTGCCAGGTCCTTCAAGTTGGAACGAGGAATAAGAAGTTCGAATACGAAATGCGCGGCGTTAAACTCAAAAGCGTTCAATGCGTCAAAGACTTGGGGGTCAAAATCGCGTCAAACCTCAAATTCTCACAGCAATGCATCGATGCAGCAAATAAAGCGAACAGAATGTTGGGCTTCATTAAAAGAAACTTTGTATTCAAGAATAAAGATGTAATACTCCCGCTCTACAATAGTTTAGTCAGACCCCACTTGGAATATGCGGTACAGTTTTGGTCTCCCCACCATGCAAAGGATATTGCTAAATTAGAAGGTGTTCAGCGACGGGCAACGAAAATGATCCCTTCCTTGCGCAACAAATCCTACGAAGAAAGGCTTTCTACCCTTAACATGTTCTCTCTTGAGAAACGTCGCCTCCGAGGAAAACTGATCGAATGTTTTAAAATACTTAATGGTTTCACGAATGTAGACAGATCAACATTGTTTATGATCGATGACACTTTGCGCACGAGGAACAATGGCGTAAAACTCAGATGTAGACAAGTAAATTCAGACTGCACCAAATTTTTCTTCACCAACGTTGTAGTGCGAGAATGGAATAAGCTTCCACCGTCAGTGGTCCAGTGTAACACGATTGGCTCCTTCAAAAATAAGCTCGACCGTCACTTCCTTCAACTTAATATCAACTAGAGTAGAAATGCAACGTTTTGGAGTCTTCTGATTAATGTAAAATCACTTAGGTTTAAGGACAGACCACCAAGTCTGGACCATGGGGTCTGTGTGGTCTGATTTTCTATGTAAATCTATGTAAATCTCTCTCTCTCTCTCTCTCTCTCTCTCTCTCTCTCTCTCTCTCTCTCTCTCTCTCTCTCTCACACACACACACATACAGACACAAACACACACACATACACACACACTTACACACACACACACACACACACACACACACACACACAAAGGGAGAGAGAGGGAGAGAGAAAGATAAAAAGAACACACAGCTGTGGATCCTGTGGAGTGTAGTTGCAGGCACCACTCTATGTGGTGCCCGTGGCCACGCTGATGCGCCGCCACTCAAAACAGCCCGTCCGCCCGTCTCTGCGCCAGCTGATCTATGATGCTGTTGCTAGAGGCTCGGAGGTAGTAGTGTGGCAGCTTGGGCTCGTCGGGAATAGTCCCGAGAAATGAGTCGAGTTGGCGTTTAAATTTTTCTACATTTTGGACCTCTGAGCTCCGAAGATATTTAGGTAACTCGTTGAAGAGCCGAGGTCCTCTTGTCGCGAAGCTGTTCTCTTTTAGAGTCTTGATCCGTGTGCCTGCTCTGGGGTGCAATGGTGGTATATGGCAAAATCTTCCCAGTCGTTCGTGAATGTAAAAAAGTACACCTATGTTATTAACTGTGTTACCAATAAGAATCTTGTATATGTATATTATGATATATCTCTCCCTCCGTCTTTCTAGTGAGTACTAGAGATTGAGTGACTTCAATCTTTCCCAATAATTTAGCTTTCGACAATCAATAATTTTGCTGGTAAATGACCTCTGCACTGCTTCTAGCTGTTGCTTCTCTCCGACCTTCCACGGGCTCCACAGCTGACAAGAGTACTCCAACAAGGGAACAATGAGTGACTTGTAGAGTGTCATCATCGGGAATTTGTCACGTGTCTGGAAGGTGCGCAGGACCCATCCTGATTGACTGCGTGCTTTCTTCGTTACGTTGTTTATGTGAGTCCTGAAAGTGCCATCACAACTCATGGTAACTCCGAGGTCCCGCACATTTTGTTTGTTCTCGATATCAGAGCCGTCATGTGCTTTATATATGTATGAAGCGTTGGTGTTATGGGCATTCTTGTAGGTTAGGTGTTCAAATTTGTTATTGTTCAAGGACATGTTGTTCTGCTCTGTCCATCTGTAAAGTATTTCGAGGTCTTCCTGCAGCAATTCACGGTCTGCTTCTGTTGACACTTCTTTTATCACACGAGTGTCATCAGCAAATAAAGCGACGCTAGAGTGCTGCACATGTGTGTTTATATCAGAGATGTATCAAAAAGAGTAAAGGGCCAAGCACAGATCCCTGTGGCACCCCACTTGAGACAGCGGATGACCGGGAAACTGCACCATCGACCGCTACTCGCTGCTCTCTGCCGGTGAGAAACGTATGCAGCCACACGCCGAGCTTACCCGATATTCCTAGGCTTCGCATCTTATGTAATAGTATTCCGTGGTCAACTTTGTCAAAAGCTTTAGCGAAGTCTAGATACACAACATCCACTACTTTGTCTTTCGCTAGGGCATTAATAATTTTCTCATGATGGTTAAGAAGTTGTGTGAGGCATGAGCGGCCCATTCGGAAACCGTGTTGATCTTCGTTCATTTTGTCGTTGTCTTCCAGGTATTTTCCAACGTCCATGACTATTATTTTCTCGAGAAATTTCATTATGTGAGAAGTCAGAGCAACTGGTCTGTAGTTCTGAGCTTGTGACTTCGATCCTCCTTTGTAGATCGGTGTAATTTTGGCATACTTTAATATCTGTGGTATTATCCCCTTGTCAAGCGAGTTCCTATATAAAAAGAACAAGGGGACACTCAGTTCCTTAGCACAGCTTTTTAGTAACTTTGCCGGGAATTCATCCGGCCCTGATGCTGCATTTGCTGCAACTTTTTTTATTGCTTCTTGTATGGTTGTGGGTGTGAAATTCAGATCAGTTTTATAGTCTGTATCATTGTTAGTAAAGAAAAATTCGCTAGGTGAGGCAACAACTTTATCCTGGCGGGGGATACTGAACACCCCATCATACTGTGTCATCAGCTCGTCGGCAATCTCCTGAGGATGACTCACCGTTTGCCCTTTAGCGTCTATCAGGGGGCCTATGCTGGTTCTTGTTTTTGATTTTGTAGCTGCGTACCTGTAGAAATATTTAGGGTTAGTTTTGATGTAAGATATAGCCTGTGCTTCCTTCTTTGCCATCTCGTTGTCCACAGATATTTTTAGTTTTGCTTCAAGGATGTTAATTTTGTTCTCAATTCTCCTTACCCTCTGTTCGTTGCTAGTTTCTCTCAACTTTCTTCGCAGCTTTGTTCGTTTACGCATCAGTACCTTGCGGTCTCTTGGTATGTTGTTGGGCTGCAACGCTAAGATTTTTTTTTTAGGGACATGTGCCTCAGAAATTTTTTTGCACTTCAAAATTATTTTCTTGTATTGTACCTCAGGACTGACATCCTTCAGTTCCTGTTCCCAATTCACTTGGTCTAGGTCTCTCTTGATGTTTTCCCAGCAAATGGTGTCGCTGAAATAATTTAAATCATTAAATCCCACTGTGGTTAGTGTAGCTTTTCTGTTATCATTATGGAAAGGCTTACTCAGTAAGTTTGTTGTGAGAGTTACGATGTTGTGATCTGAGAGATGTGTAGGTTGCACCATGAGCTCGAAGAAAATGTCTTCATTATTTGTCATTACAATGTCCAGGATATTATCTCCTCGAGTTGGCACATTAATGATTTGTGTGAGGCAGTGTTCCTCGGCGAGACGTAGAAGTGCCTCCGCCTGGTCACGCATGTCTCCAGCCCCACCGTAAACACTCTCAGCTTCCCAGTTGATGTTCGGAAAGTTCAAATCTCCAGTCAGCATTATAGTGGGAGTAGGTGAGTGCAAGCTATTTAAAATTGTGTTTATCTTCGTAAGAGGTTCATTAAATTTCGTGGTAGGACAGGCTGGAGGTCTGTATATGTTAACATAAACAATTTCGATTTGTCTTATGTAAATGATTTGTGCCTCTACGTATGAGTTTGATTCAGAAAGTAGAACTTCCGTATCTTGATTGCTCATCACATATGTCACAACTCCACCTTTTTTTCTTTGGTTGCTTCTATCTGTTCTGAAGTATGTGTAGTGCGGTATATTTATTTCTGCCTCTCTTATATTTTCGGTGAGGTGTGATTCAGTCAGGGATATAATAACAGCGTTATCATTATGTGCTATTTCCGCGAGTAATTTTGGCTTACCCCTGAATCCACGAGTTATGAGGCCCGCAATGTTAAGTGTTATTATCTTATATGGCCTATCAGTGGATGACTCGCCTGTTGTTGTGGCCATTGCTGAGTTTGCACGCTGTATTGCCAGGGAGGTGTTTTTAATTGCTGCACTATTTGTTGTTGTACTTGTTGCATCAGCTGTATTTGCTGCACTAAAAAATTTACTGTAGCTTTTAGTGAATCAGCTTGCGAAGAATCCAGGTTTGAGCAGGGCGCGTTTATCGGCGCTCTGATTGTTCCGGGGTTCGGTGCTTCGGTGTTGTAATGATGAGCCATCGGTGTTTTTTTTTCAGCTGCTCGTTCCGTCCTCTGCTCATTTCCTGGGTAACGGCGTGTACCTTTTAGGTGCAGTTTATTACATTGTAGATTAAAACACACACACACACACACACACACACACACACACACACACACACACACACACAAAGTGAGAGAGAGAGAGAGAGAGAGAGAGAGAGAGAGAGAGAGAGAGAGAGAGAGAGAGAGAGAGAGAGAGAGAGAGAGAGATTTACATAGATTTACATAGAAAATCAGACCACACAGACCCCATGGTCCAGACTTGGTGGTCTGTCCTTAAACCTAAGTGATTTTACATTAATCAGAAGACTCCAAAACGTTGCATTTCTACTCTAGTTGATATTATTAAGTTGAAGGAAGTGACGGTCGAGCTTATTTTTGAAGGAGTCAATCGTGTTACACTGGACCACTGACGGTGGAAGCTTATTCCATTCTCGCACTACAACGTTGGTGAAGAAAAATTTGGTGCAGTCTGAATTTACTTGTCTACATCTGAGTTTTACGCCATTGTTCCTCGTGCGCAAAGTGTCATCGATCATAAACAATGTTGATCTGTCTACATTCGTGAAACCATTAAGTATTTTAAAACATTCGATCAGTTTTCCTCGGAGGCGACGTTTCTCAAGAGAGAACATGTTAAGGGTAGAAAGCCTTTCTTCGTAGGATTTGTTGCGCAAGGAAGGGATCATTTTCGTTGCCCGACGCTGAACACCTTCTAATTTAGCAATATCCTTTGCATGGTGGGGAGACCAAAACTGTACCGCATATTCCAAGTGGGGTCTGACTAAACTGTTGTAGAGCTTGAGTATTACATCTTTATTCTTGAATACAAAGTTTCTTTTAATGAAGCCCAACATTCTGTTCGCTTTATTTGCTGCATCGATGCATTGCTGTGAGAATTTGAGGTTTGACGCGATTTTGACCCCCAAGTCTTTGACGCATTGAACGCTTTTGAGTTTAACGCCGCGCATTTCGTATTCGAACTTCTTATTCCTCGTTCCAACTTGAAGGACCTGGCACTTGTCTACGTTAAAGGGCATCTCCCATCTATCCGACCAAGCTGAAATTTTGTGCAAATCCTCTTGGAGGCTTTGCCTGTCTTCGTCAGTGAGAACCGAGTTGCCAATCTTTGTGTCGTCTGCAAATTTACTAATGCGATTATTGAGTCCAACATCCACGTCGTTGATGTAAATAATGAAGAGCACTGGGCCAAGGACCGAGCCCTGAGGGACGCCACTAGTGACAGGCGCCCACTCTGAGTTAAATCCGTCAATCACTACTCTTTGTTGTCTGTTGCTCAACCAATTCGCGATCCATTGGTTTACTTGACCGTCAATACCTATTTGCTTTAATTTGTAAAGTAATTTATGATGCGGGACTTTATCAAACGCTTTATGGAAATCAAGATAGACTACGTCCAGTGATTTGGTTACGTCATAAACAGTGAAGAGGTCGTTATAAAAGGTTAATAGGTTTGATAGGCAGGATCTTTTGTTTCGGAAGCCATGTTGTGAGTCCCCAATCAATGAGTGGCTTTCAAGTTAATTCACAATTTTGTCTCTAATTATGCCCTCAAGTAGCTTACCTACAACCGAAGTTAGACTAATGGGCCTGTAATTACCTGGTACTTTTTTGTCTCCTTTCTTGAAAATCGGTGTCACGTTAGCCTTTTTCCAATCTGAAGGGACGATGCCTTGTCGCAAGGACATATTGAATACGGTTGTGAGGGAGGAGAGTATTTCGCTCTTTGTTTCTTTCAGCAGAGTTGGATATACTTTGTCAGGTCCAGGACTTTTATTTGTTTTAAGGGAATGGAGAGCTTTAAGGACTTCATCGGTTGTTATTTCAAAATTAGGCAATGCATGCTCGAGATTTACAATAGTACTGGTGTTGGTGGTAGCGAGAGGAAGACTGTTAGTATTAAACACCGAGGAAAAGTAATTGTTTAAGAGGTTTGCAATGTGTTGGCTGTCAGTCACTAGTGCACCGTCGCTGTTTGTTAAAGGTCCAATACCACTTTTGATCGCCTTTCTGTTGTTTATGTAACTGAAGAAAGATTTCGGATTATTTTTACAGTTGGCTGCAATATTTTCTTCGTATCTACGCTTTGCCTGACCTACTGGTCTTTTTACTCGTCGCCTGGCATCATTATAAAGTCTAATGTTTTCGGGCGTGCTTTGTTCTTTCTTTAACCTGTAAAACAATTTTCTCTCATTGACTGATTGTTTAATTTCGCTATTAAACCACGGGGGGCTTTTATTAGTGTTAATTCGCTTCTCGCACAAGGGGACGAATGTGTTCTGCTGAGTGAGTAAGTGATTTTTAAGGCTTAGCCAGGCTTCCTCTACGTTGCCGTCATCTGACAGTTGTATTTCTGTTAGTTTTTGTCGGATTTCTACGAAGTTAGCTCTTTTGAAATTGGGCACCTTTACTTTATTTTCAGTCACTGATGATTGAGCTTTAATGTCGACGCGCACTAATTTATGATCGCAAGAACCGAGGTGTTCTCCTACCGTGACACTACTGACTAGGTTATCTTGGGTCGTTATAACAAGGTCGAGTATATTATTTTGTCGAGTTGGCTCAGAAACCATTTGGCTTAGATAATTTTCTTCTAGAAATTCGATCATTCTATGTGACTCGCCTTCTGTACCTGACAGTGTCGTCCAGTCGATATGAGGGAGGTTAAAGTCTCCTAATATCAGTGAGTCGTTGTTATTAAGTGACTGCCTTAAGACGCTGTACATTTCAAGGTCGTCATCGAGCGATTGCCCGGGAGGTCTGTAGGTGACAGATATATTTAAATTGACTTTTGCAATGTTTACTCGCACGCACAAATGTTCAACGTTACTGTTTCCCGGTGTTTTGTCAGTGGGTTGCAAATAGCTTTTGACATAAAGGGCGACGCCACCGCCTCTACGGTTTACACGATCTTTGTTGAAGAGTCTATAGCCATCTATGTTGTATTCGGAACTTAAATCAATATTTATGGTTTCGATAAATGTTTCGGTTATAGCAATTATGTCAAAATTTTCTGTTAGAGCAAGACATCTCAGTTCATCAAATTTGTTTTTTAGGCTACGCGCATTGAAACTAAGGATTTTTAAGTTGTCTAGAGGCTTGGTAATAAAGGTGGTGGTACTTGCGGGATCACGGTTACGGGTTTATTGCGATGCACGGCGTCTATTTACACGGGCGGGGTGGAGGGACGTGACTGTGACTCGTTTTTTGCTCGGATGACACGTACTGCGTCGTTGAGGAGCCTTCCGAATCTGGCTGCCCCGATGGCAGAAGGGTGCAATCCGTCCCTGTGGAAGAGCTCACTTTGTCCATAGAAATTGTTCCATGCGTTGAAGAACTCCACTGTTCCATGGGTTGAAAAACTCCACGTCAAGCTCCCTACAAAGAGTCTGTAAGCGGCTGTTTAGGCTGAAGGCCTTACTGAAAAATGAAGGCCTTACTTGCTGAGAGAGAGAGAGAGAGAGAGAGAGAGAGAGAGAGAGAGAGAGAGAGAGAGAGAGAGAGAGAGAGAGAGTAATTTATATCAGGAATAGCCTCACAATAGCTTCTGTAAATATAACAGGAAAGGGTATGATTAAACTACGAGTTTTTTTTTATACATGGTACAGCACTTCAAAACTCTCTCTCTCTCTCTCTCTCTCTCTCTCTCTCTCTCTCTCTCTCTCTCTCTCTCTCTCTCTCTCTCTCTCTGTGTGTGTGTGTGTGTGTGTGTGTGTGAGAGAGAGAGAGAGAGAGAGAGAGAGAGAGAGAGAGAGAAGTGGGGTGTACTCTCATTCGGGGAGTATGGTGCACGACAATGCATAATAATAATAATAATAAAAATAATAATAATAATAATAATAATAATAATAATAATAATAACAATAATAATAATAATAATAATAATAATAACAATAATAATAATAACAATAATGATAATAATAATAATAACATTAATAATATTAATAATAAACCTCTTTAAAAAATCGCACCAAGACTCTTTACCCCTTGGGTTGTGTGGAAATAAGGTCAAAGTGCAATATTTTAATGTTCTTAGTGACCACTCCTTCCCCACTCCCTGGCCATCCCCAGCGGAACCTCATCATTCACCTGCGTATGACTCGCATCAGAATTTGCTTGACGGTCCTGGCATTCCATATACAGGTACAGTCTCCATATTTTGCCATAATTATGCCATATGGGTGACACTGTATGGAAGATGGCAGACACACACTAAAAAATGGCAGAAATGCGATAATTAAAGCAGGCAGAGCAACTGGCAACTGCGGTGTGTTGGGTTGAGAGGAGCATGACTCAGACTTGAGCTGACAACGCCGCGGTGGCAACGTTACCAAATGTTGTACAAATTTCTTTGTGTTCACTCACAGATAGAGAATCAATCATAAAAACCTTATTTGTTTATATACTAGAGTGAGAGAGAAAGAGAGTGACACGGGGAAAGAGAAAGAGATGGGTGTGAGAGGCACGGTACGCGAGGTCAGTTGGAGACACAGCACCAGTGTCTAGCGGGCTGTCTGCGTCAGAGCCGCCACTTAAGATTTGCCGGACTATAGCTTCTTTTCACTCATTATTCATTATTGGTTTACACTATTGATTCGGTACTAGCACTTAGTGTTCATGAGCGTTATCGTTGTTCAGATAAATGAGTACGATGTTACAGGCGCGAAAATTTGAAAACGTCTGGTCGGATAGGGTTAAGGCAAAATGAGGGCGTCTTAGGGGCGGGGACGAGGCCGCGGCGATACACAGGCTCATCTATGCATCACCAACACGCGGCGCCTCAGATCGCGGCTCAGACCTCAAAGGAAGGCGAAGGGAAAACCAGTGAAGAGAGCTCTGTGATGTGGGTCGAAAGAAGGAGCGCTAAGGGCCGAAGACACCTTCCTATTGCCGTATTTAAGTAGTTGTGTACCCATGGCAAACACTTGACTTAGGAATCCACGTTTTAGAAGCCTCAAACTATTTCTGGCAGGGGACGAACGCAGCTGAAGAAGGTTGCAAGAGGGCGTGCAAAGAGAGGACACCTTTGCATTGCCGTATTTAAGTAGTATTTAAGTAGTTCATCCGTGGACAAAAGCTCATGGATGGGACTCTGCTCATGTACCAGAGGGGGTACTAGAGCCGATAGGCTGGAGCTTTTTCTGCTTCCCAGGCAGCCCGCTCACGTTAGCCCGGCCGTCGCACTCCACCCTGATTCTCCAGCTGAATCAACTGCTCCTCCCACCTCAATGACGTCGCTCTCACCTCGCCTCTCCTCGCCTCTCGTCTCGTCTCGTAACCTCTCTCCGCTCCTCTCCTCTCAACTCCTCTCGTCTCCTCTCCTCTCAACTCCTCTCGTCTCTTCTCATCTCCTCTTGTCTCCTCTCGTCTCCTCTCCTCTCAACTCCTCTCGTCTCCTTTCCTCTCAACTCCTCTCGTCTCTTCTCATCTCCACTCCTCTCAACTCCTCTCGTCTCCTCTCCTCTCAACTTCTCTCGTCTCTTCTCCTCTCAACTTCTCTCGTCTCCTCTCCTCTCCTCTCCTCTCAACTCCTCTCGTCTCCTCTCCTCTCAACTCCTCTCGTCTCCTCTCCTCTCAACTCCTCTCGTCTCGTGTCGTCTCGTCTCGTCTCGTCTCCTCGCCTCTCCTCTCTTCTCCTCTCCTCTCGTCTCCACTCGTCTCCTCTCGTCCCGTGTCGTCTCGTGTCGTCTCGTCTCCTCGCCTCTCCTCTCGTCTCGTCTCGTCTCGTCTCGTCTTGTCTCGTCTCCTCTCAACACATCAAAACGTTCAAGAACCGACTCGGAAAATAATATACTTGACCTTATCTTTTCAACGACAGCTGATCTAGTTAACGAAGTAAATGTTGGTCCAATTCTTAGTTCTAGCGATCACCGAACAATCACATTCAGCATCAATATGAAAGAAAGTAAAGTAACTCTTAGTAAAGAAAAAGGTGTCTGGGCCCGAATTCACAAACAGACTCAATAACTACGAACTAAAATAACTACGCACTATTGATTTAGCTACCGACGTTAGCGTCAGATTCACGAAGCAAAACTTAGATTGTAGTTAGAAGCGCGCTAAGTCAGCGAGGCCGCTGATTGGTTGATGACGTCATTGGCCTTGCAGCGAATCGCAAGCACGTTTACAGAACCGTCAGCCAATTCTAGGGAGCCCCCTCCAGCTGCTGGTTCAAGAAACCCATTCTCTTTTCCCATTTTTCTTCCTTTCAAGGCAAACTGTACTAAATCGTAATCTACGAATTCAATTATTTCGTTGTTTGCTGCACATTTACGTCAAAGTAGCTCTGCTGTTCGATGTCTTGTTACCTACGAACATGCTTAAGATGAAGAAAAAGAAGATACGGAGGAGATTGAGGCAGGAAGAAATGTAACGGGCTTGTCGGGGGACGTTTAAAGGGTGTTGATTAAGACTTCAGCTTCCTTAAGGCGAATTATATTCGTAGCCTTTATGTACAAGAAGCGTCGGAGCGAGAGCGACTGTCGTTGTGTGTCAGTCGGACTCTCGTGAAGGAGTGACGAGTTACAGGTTGGAAAATAATTGTTACAATTGGTCACGTATGTCAAGGTGACCTCTGCGCACCATCGGAGTGCGAAGTATACAAAACTGAGACGGTAAACACTGACGGACGACATTCCTATAAGGTGGCGTGATCTATCTGTCGTGGGGTTTTCCATTGACTATTTGTATGCCTAATTCGTGGTGATATTAAATAATAATAATACATAGATATCCTACTATAACACTGCTCGGTCACCTACCAGTGATCGCGACCTCGCGATATACAAAAATCTAAATAGCAGTCTAGTTACCATGAACATACATAGTGGGAGTTTGTCGAGCAGACTGCCTATGATACAATTACAATAAAACACTGGCTATGTAAGAACATATGTGGAGTTATAATATAAATAGTGAGGGGTAAAACACAACGTGTGTGACATGAAACATAAGAAATCTCTCAAAAGATAAATATAAGGACACATGTATAAGAAGCTATCAACTGGCATAGTTACAGATAATGAAACGTTGCTCTAGCTCCAAAAAAAAAATACAGTAGTGAAATATAGTACAATATAGGAGCAGTCAGGTTTCTGTCCCCTGACTTGTCTGAGAAAAGGAAAAACTACCTTGCCAGTGACCTCCCTGCATCCAGTCGCCGTGTCTGCATAACCAAATAATCGTGCAGGACAGAGTTCCTCCTAATAAGGTAGCACATGACGACGAGACTGACGAACATCAGAAACATTGGTACAAAAAATCCAGGGTACAGGTAGGGGAGATGCAAATAATCAGGCAGCGTTTCCTCCAGGGTTTCCGCAAACTCTGTTTTGTTTGCGAAAGACAATGAATTAAGGGAATTAGTCACATACGAGATGCTGGAGAAGTGAATGTCATCAATAGACCGTAGAGGAAACACTCGATGGGAAATATTGGCCGTGAAAACCAGACGGATCCGGGACGGGTACGTTGTTATGTTAGTGGAGCGGATATAGCATGGCATCGCTATGGCATAGTGACCAGTAACCCGTTGATAAGTGGTACCCTCCGGGCAGATGACCGATACATATAATGACTGAGGGAAATAAAAATAATGCAGACCCTGAAAGTTCTTATGGAAAACAGGCGTTGGTGTTAGCTGCTTGTAAGGGCACAGGGAAAGAGCGTCAGACGCGTTCACGCGGGTGAGGGCGATCTTGCATACCCCTCCCCGAACTGGTAGGAAGGCAAAGAGAGACGCAGAGCAATAGAATCGCCCGAAGACCGTCTCCTTGCAATACTGCAACAGAATACAGAGCGAAAATCCTTCGCGATTAGAACAAGAGGCGGGGACGTGTCCAGGGCTAACACACTGTCCTTTGCTGAAAAAGGGAACGGGACAATTTCGTGTGCCTCAAACACGTCCGCCGTCTGAAATGGAACATGAATGATTATGGCATTGGGGGTGAGGCTGGACTCAATCAAGGGGTAAAAATATTGACTCATGTCTGGGGTGAATAAAGGTGTGAGGCTATAATTTTGATACCCGATCTGGACAGTCGTTCTCAAATCGCGTAGAGGGAACAAGGCAGGTGTGACTCTACCGTGCGCTGCATCAACCATGTTGCTAATAACCTGCTGATTTGCCGTTGCGACGGAGTTAATGACGTTTTCCAATACATGCAAGGCCTGATCTAGGAGGAGAAACTGATTCACCTGGTCGATCTGTTTGACAACTATGTTGATAACCTCTACCATCTTATTTGTTTGCTCTAGCAGTGCCTCAATGTTAGTATGCAATCGCGCAAGTTTTCTACAATTGGCGTTGATCACCCTGCGATTTCGGGCAGCAAAGGAAAGTACATGAGCGTAGTGGTCCCGCAAATCGCGCACGTCCTCGTCGGTAGCCGTACCGAAAAGGAACTTTGAGGTGGACCCAACGATGTTGAGCAACCCCCTCTTTACCCGAGAGTGAACTGAGTGAAAACCCATGTCTACCTCATCAACTTTTCCCCGTAAGAACAAAATCCTATCCTCCAGCAGTTGAAAAAGAGTCAGTGAGTTGGTACTAGAAGGTGCCTTTGATTCCCTAGTCATGGTAGCCCGTATGGCGTCTGCCATGCCGAGTAGGTTTTCTGAGACTATCCTGATTGTGTCAGTTGTGTTGGTCAAGGAAGTATATGGATATTTTACGAGGAGCACATCTTCTATGAGGAAGACCTCCCCTATGTGTGCCGTGAGGGCACCAGGCTTCAGGTGGATGGGCGTTGTTGCAAGCAGGGAGCCGAGGGACAACAAGATGATCAGAAAACGCAGCATCATGATCTGAAACTGGTGGGAATGAAGTATTTAAACCCGTGGTCTCAAGTTATAGCTATGGGTGTTGGGATTATCTTGTTGAACATTTGACTCTGAGGGGGAATTACCAATATCAAGGTCCAAAGGTGAGGGAATTACTCTCAGACGATCACTGTGAACTTCTAGGCTGACTCCACTATTCGACTCGAGAACCTCGAACCGATTTCCCCTGACATTCCGAACAACTCGGATATCTATGTATTATTATTATTTAATATCCTACTATAACAGAAAGCAAATAGAAATATGGGACAGATATCGAGGTAGACAGAACGAAGGACGGAAGGAAGGAATAGGGAAAATTAAGACTGTCTTGCCATATCTGCGGCCCAACTCATGGGATAGCTGTCACCCGACAAAGGTCCATGGTCCCTCCACGGATGGGGGCGGTGTCACGGGCAAAATTGAGCCTCGGGCAAAATTAAGCCCGGGCATCCACATGCCTCTGTTATCTTAGCTCAAGCTCGTGTATGTGGGGTTATTTTCGACTGATATGGCGTCTAGAACTAGCATGATTATCATTCTTTATTATGATGACAAAGACCATGTCAAAATTTGCCTCATTAAATAAGAAAGTACATAAAGTTTGGCAGCTTTTCCTCGTCGCCAAGCCATCCTCCAGAGCTCCGACAACCATGATCGCACATTCATTTTTCTCAGAGAATAGGATACCAATCACATATACATCAATATATTTCCACAGGTGAATACTTAGGGCATGTTCACACCAAGTTGCGACACCTGAGACTCATTAATAATGACAGGGGAAGGAAAAATATAGGCCCCTGTCATCGACAAAATTGAGCCTCGGGCAGAATTGAGCCTGGGCATCTATATGCCTCGGATTTCTTCGCTATTATATATTGTAAGATCGTTCTGTTGACATGTATAGGTAAATTAACGCTTTCTGTATCTACATATAGAAGGAAAACGCAAAATTCTCCCTAATAAATCAGAAATTACATAAAGCTCGGCAACTTTTCCTCGTCACCAAGCCATCCTCCAGCAGCAGGCAGAGGTGGGAGGTCTGGCAATCCCCCGGCCGGGTGTTGCCATACCGCCCACATTTATCATATACCTCTCAAAGGGTGCATATGTCATCATTTTATAAATAAATGGGCCTCCTCTACTCGCAAAGTTATATTTCAAGATGAAAAACGCGATTTATAAGCATTTATACGTAAATCTGATAATATTGTTAGCGTTACCGTCAGCTCCGAGGCAGTAGTTATTTAACAACAAATTTAACGTCACACAGAGCGCGGTAAACGTTTGTAGATCCGCGCGGTAACCCGTGACGTCATCGATTAGTTGGTAGTTTTGCAGCGCGAGCTTTGTGAGTCTCGATGTTCTCAAAACTACGCACTAAGGGCCCTAAACTACGAACTAACCCTTTGTGGATCCGGGCCCTGATTATCAGAGATCGAATTTCGTAAGACTCCGATCAATTCTAAATAATTCTGACTAGACTGAAATCTCGGCGGAAACAGATATTGATAAATCTTGAGGGGCCTTCACCACAATATTGAACAATGCCATAAGCATATGCGTACCCTATCGTAACAGACGTTCGGCTTATAAGAAGAAACCCAAATGGTGGAATAACGAAATTCAAAATAGCCTATCTCTTAAAAAACGCGTATACAATAGATACATATCAACTCAGAGTGAGGCTGACAAACTAGAGTTGGACAAAATTCGCCGCGAAACCAAGAAATTAATAAAAAGAAGCAAGAAAAATCTTGAAGAATATATAGCGGAAACGAGTAAATCTAATCCTAAAGATTTTTTTAGCTATGTAAATGATAAAAAGTCACTCACTTGTGGTATCGGACCGCTTGCTAATAATAATGGTACCCACACGAACGATGAAAATGAAATGGCTACAATCCTAAATAACTTTTTCGCATCCGTATGTACCGACGAAGATTGTTTATCACCTCAACCGCCGGAGGTTAGAAGGACCGAAAAGATGTTAAGTGGCGTGCTCATCGTAGAAAGTGACATTTTACGCACAATTGAAAACATTAAAGTAAGCAAAGCTCCTGGTCCAGACAAAATTACCCCTAGGATCTTAAAAGAAATCAAACATCAAATTTGTAAACCGCTCTCCATCATATTCAATAAATCTTTAACAGCTGGAAAAGTTCCGTCGGTTTTGGAAACTTGCAAATGTGACACCAATTTTCAAAAAGGGGGAAACGATCAACCAATTAGCCTGACATCGATTGTTTGTAAGTTAATGGAGACTATCATTCGCGACAATATGGTGAAATTCTTCGAAGAAAATAATATGATAAATAACTCGCAACATGGCTTCCGTAGTAAACGTTCGTGTTTAAATAACATACTTGATTTTTTTCATAATATTTTTGAGGTGTTCGATGAAAGCAGGTCAGTAGATTTTCAAAAGGCATTTGATAAGGTCCCCCACCAACGATTGCTCAGCAAACTATTTGCGCACGGTATCTCGGGTAACATTCACAATTGGGTTGTGGACTGGCTCTCTGAGCGAAAACAGAGAGTAGTTCTAAACGGTGTTACATCTAACTGGCTCGACGTCAGAAGCGGCGTACCTCAAGGATCAGTGCTTGGCCCCATGCTCTTCTTAATTTATGTTAATGATATCGATGATGGCTCACTTGCAAAATATAAAAATGTGCTGATGACACAAAAATTGCTAGTAAAGTAGCTGCGACACTCGACGAAGAAGCTTTACAATTAGATCTAGATCGACTTGCACGTTGGGCCAATCAATGGCAAATGAAATTTAACGTTGACAAATGTAAAGTGTTGCACATCGGAAAAAATAACAATCGCGTTCGGTACGTAATGAATGGCCAACAACTTTCTGCAGTAAGTAAAGAAAAGGATCTTGGAATCACTATATCAAGCGTTTTAAAGCCCGGTCAGCATTGTTCAAAGGTAATTAAAACTGCAAACAAATTGGTTGGCTTCATCGGACGAGTCTTTAATAATAAATCGGAAAAAAGTAATATTAAGACTGTATAATTCGTTGGTTCGATCCCGTCTAGAGTACTGTGTACAGTTTTGGTCTCCCTATTACAGATAAGACATAGAAAAGTTGGAACGGGTTCGACGAAGGGTAACAAAGATGATTCCTAGGTTGAGAAATTTATCATATGAACAAAGGCTTAACCCTATACGTTCCGACCCCTTGAGATTTTTCGCGCTCGTATAGCCAGCATCGTATTGATTTTTCTGAACAACAATAACGCTCGTGAACACTAAGTACTGGAACCTAATCAATGGTGTAAAGCAATAGTGAATAATGAGTGAAAAGAAACTCTCAAGAAATAAAATCCTTTTCTCCCTCTTCCTCCTATTCTTCCTTCTTTTCTTCTTCTTCCTCCTCTTCCTATTCTTCCTTCTTTTCTTCTTCTTCTTCCTCTTCTTCCTTCTTTTCTTCCTCCTCTTCTTTCTCCTTTTCTTCTTCCTCCTCTTCCTCTTCTTTCTCCTTTTATTCTTCCTCTTCCTCTTCTTCCTCCTTTTCCTCCTTTTCCTTTTCTCGCTAGCTTCTCGCCTCTTTTTCTTCCTCTTCCTTTTCTTCTGCCTCTTCCTCTTCTTCCTCTTCCCTTCCTTCTTCCTCTTCTTCTTCATCTTCCTCCTCTTCCTGTTCTTCCTACTCCTCCTCTTCTTCCTCTATTTCCTCCTCTTCTTCCTCTTACTCTTCTTCCTGCTCTTCCTCCTTTCCTTCCTCCTCTTCTTCCTCCTTTTCCTCTTCTTCCTCCTCTTCCTCTTCTTTCTCCATTTCCCTCTTCCCTCTTTTCCCCCTCCTCTTCCTCTTCTTCTTTGTCCTTTTCCTCTTCCTCTGCTTCCTACTTTTCCTCCTCTTCCTAGCTTCTCGTCCTACTCTTCTTCCTCATTCTTCCTCTCACTCTTCCTTTTCTTCTTCCTTCTCATCTTCTTCTTCCTTTTTCTTGATTTTGCTCTTCTTCTTCCTCCTCTTCCTCTTTCTCTTCTTCCTCCTCTCCCACCTCTTCCTCTATTTCCTCCTCTTCTTCCTCTTCCTCTTCTTCATCCTCTTCCTCCTTTTCTTCCTCTTCTTCCTACTCTTCCTAGTCTTCCTCTTCTTCCTTCTTCCTCTTATTCCTCCTTATTGTCCCCTTCCCTCTTTTCCTCCTCTTCTTCCTCTTCTTCCTCCTCTTCTATACTTTTCCACCTCTTCCTAGCTTCTCGTCCTCTTCTTCTTCCTCTTCTAGCTTCTTCCTCCTTTTCCTCCCCTACCTCTTCTTCTTCCTCTTCCTTTTCTTCTTCTTTTTCCTCCTCTTCTGCATCTTCCTCTCCTTCCTCTTCTTCTTCCTCCTCTCCCTCCTCTTCCTCTATTTCCTCCTCTTCTTCCTCTTCCTCTTCTTCATCCTCTTCTTCCTCCTTTTTGGTGATGATGGTGATGGTGGTGATGATGGTGGTGATGATGGTGATGATGGTGATGATGGTGGTGATGATGATGGTGGTGATGATGATGGTGATGATGGTGGTGATGATGATGGTGGTGATGATGATGGTGGTGATGATGATGGTGGTGATGATGGTGGTGGTGATGATGGTGGTGATGATGGTGGTGATGATGATGGTGGTGATGATGATGGTGGTGATGGTGATGGTGGTGATGATGATGGTGGTGATGGTGATGATGGTGATGGTGGTGATGATGATGATGGTGGTGATGATGATGGTGATGATGATGGTGATGATGGTGATGATGATGCTGGTGGTGATGATGGTGGTGATGATGATGGTGGTGATGATGATGGTGATGATGGTGATGGTGGTGATGATTATGGTGGTGATGATGGTGGTGGTGATGATGGTGGTGGTGGTGATGATGATGGTGGTGATGATGATGGTGGTGATGATGATGGTGGTGATGATGGTGGTGGTGATGATGGTGATGATGATGGTGGTGATGATGATGGTGGTGATGGTGAAGGTGGTGATGATGATGGTGGTGGTGGTGTTGATGGTGATGGTGGTGATGTTGTTGGTGGTGATGATGATGGTGATGATGTTGATGGTGGTGATGATGATGATGTTGATGGTGATGGTGGTGATGATGATGGTGATGATGGTGATGATGATGGTGATGATGGTGATGGTGGTGATGATTATGGTGGTGATGATGGTGGTGATGATGGTGGTGATGGTGGTGGTGATGATGATGGTGGTGATGATGATGGTGATGATGGTGATGATGGTGATGGTGGTGGTGGTGGTGTTGATTATGGTGATGGTGGTGGTGGTGGTGATGATAGTGGTGATGATAGTGATGATGGTGATGGTGGTGATGATGATGGTGATGGTGATGATGATTATGGTGGTGATGATGGTGGTGGTGATGGTGGTGGTGATGATGATGGTGATGATGATGGTGATGATGATGTTGATGATGTTGATGATGATGATGGTGATGATGATGATGTTGATGATGGTGGTGATGATGGTGGTGGTGATGGTGATGATGGTGGTGGTGATGGTGATGATGGTGGTGATGATGATGATGATGATGGTGATGATGATGGTGGTGATGATGGTGGTGATGATGGTGGTGATGGTGGTGATGGTGGTGATGGTGATGATGGTGGTGGTGATGGTGGTGGTGATGATGATGGTGGTGATGATGGTGGTGATGATGGTGGTGATGATGATGGTGATGATGATGATGGTGATGATGGTGATGGTGGTGATGATGATGGTGATGATGATGATGGTGGTGATGATGATGATGGTGATGATGATGATGGTGGTGATGATGATGATGGTGATGATGATGATGGTGATGATGATGATGATGATGACGGTGATAATGATGATGATGGTGATGATGGTGATGATGATGGTGATGATGGTGATGATGGTGGTGATGATGGTGGTGATGATTATGGTGATGGTGATGGTGGTGATGATGGTGGTCGTGATGGTGGCGTTGATGATCAGTGTCAGTGAGAGATAGAGAGAGAGAGTGAGAGAGAGAGAGAGAGAGAGTTCAGAGTATTTTTTATTACGCTAAATTTCGCTTTCCTATTCGTCTTGATATCCCAAAATAATCTCTCTCTCTCTCTCTCTCTCTCTCTCTCTCTCTCTCTCTCTCTCTCTCTCTCTCTCTCTCTCTCTCTCTCTCTCTCTCTCTCTCGCTCTCTCTCTCTCTCTCTCTCAATGCATCCAGGTCCCCCAAAATAAACCATACGAGGCCAGTGATTTATAGAAAGTAATTTTTTTTTGCCTATAAGAGTATATTTGCTTATATTGAAAGGAACTGAATATGAATGACATGAATATTTCGCAGCAAGTGACACTGGCACTGATATTATTTTGGGTATTATCATTGTTGCCTGGTTAATATATATATATATATATATATATATATATATATATATATATATATATATATATATATATATATATATATACATATATATATATATATATATATAGAGAGAGAGAGAGAGAGAGAGAGAGAGAGAGAGAGAGGCCAGTCATAGGCTATTTGACCGTTTGAACCTAGCTCCTCTCTTCCATCTTTCATAGTATTTTTTTACGCTAAAAAAATTTTGCCGATAAGTGTATATTTGCTTATATTGAAAGGAACTGAATATGAATGACATGAATATTTCGCAGCAAGTGACACTGGCACTGATATTATTTTGGGTATTATCATTGTTGCCTGGTTAATATATATATATATATATATATATATATATATATATATATACATATATATATATATATATATATATATATATATATATATATATATATATATATGCAAGATGGAAGAGAGGAGCTAGGTTCAAACGGTCAAATAGCCTATGACTGGCCTCTCTCTCTCTCTCTCTTCTCTCTCTGTCTGACTCCAAGCACGTACGTTTTTTCTTTATTAGCTATATATAGGAATTGTCTGGCCAAAGTACAAGAAATTAACATATGTACGAGACACAGTTATCACCTTATGGTAGTGTCAAAATAAGTATTGTATGTGCCATAATTCGTCATCGCCTCGCCGCAATCACAAGCTCGTGTCGCCAACTGCCGTTGAATAACTCTCGTACACAGCGGGCTGTGTACGTTTTTATTATGTTTTTATTACAGCTAGCTTGTTTGTTGGTCTGTTTAGTGTATCAGCTAAAGCTTTGTTAACATAAAAGATGCAGAACATGCAGTATAGCACTATACAATACAGGTATATTAATACTTATAACAGTAATAATATCGTCATCCGGAGGCGTTTGAACGTTGGGTTTTTTTTCACAGCGTATCGCCGTGCTTCAAAATGATTCGCGTCGGTGTTTCTAAATATTCGTGTTTAGCAAGATAACGGAGGCTCCTATGGTTATTTTTGATATCGCATCTTAATCTACGGTATTTTCTACGTTTATCAGTAGGTCTGTTTTTCTTTTAAACTTGGTAATAAAAAAAAAATGATCGTTTTGACAAAAATCCTCAGGGGGGGGCAAATGTGGCCCGGGTCGGAACGAATAGGGTTAAAGAAGTAAATTTATTCAGCCTATCAAAACGAAGAATGCGAGGCGATCTAATAGAAGAGTTTAAAATGTTTAAAGGATTCAGTGATATTAATGCGGAAGATTACTTTACAATTGATCGATCAAATAGAACAAGAAGAAATCACAATTTGAAGATCAGTGGTAAAAGATTCTCGTCGCACGAAGCTAAACACTTCTTCTTCAATCGAGTTGTTAATGTTTGGAACTCTCTACCCTATGATGTCGTTGATAGTACAACAGTTACGGCCTTCAAAAATAAATTAGACAAGTATTTTGAATCCAACCAGCAACTAAGATATTACTCATTGTCGTAATAACGCTAAGCTGTTTCGAATACTGGTGTCCTTGTCCGATTTTATCGCCCGGTTATTGGTAGCAGTAATGGTAGTTCTTTCCTCTTTCCTACATAATTTCCATGCAGTTTTTCCATGCTGCATGGTTCTTTTTCCTTTCCTGCCAGCTTTGGCTGGAGGGATGGGGGGGTGGGGAGGAGTCTTCGCCTTTGCTGTCCTTCATCTTCCACCTTTGATTAGATAGTTAGTGTAGCTTGTCACAAAATGCCTCGTAAGGACCAGCCGGTCTGCTGTTGTTTGTTCTTACTTTGTGTTTTTTTGTGTTCCTCCTCCTCCTCCTCTTACTCCTCCTCCTCCTCCTCCTCCCCCTCCTCCTCTTCCTCCTCCTCCTCTTCCTCTTCCTCCTCCTCCTCCTCCTCCTCCTCCTCCACCTCCACCTCCTCCTCCTCCACCTCCCCCTTCTCCTCCTCCTCCTCCTCCTCCTCCTCCTCCTCTACCTCCACCTCCTCCTTCTCATGTTCCTCCTCCTCCTCCTCCTCCTCCTCCTCCTCCACCAGTTACTCCTACACAAACTTTTACTCCTCTGCTTCCTTCTTCTCTTTCTCCTACCACACCTCTTCCTTCTCCTCTTGTTCTTCCACCCTCACTTCCTCCTCCTCCTTCTCCTTATCCTCCTCATCCTACTCATCATCATCATCATCATCTTCATCCTCCTCCTCCTTCTCTAATATGATACTTTTCTCTCTCTTTTTCAGCTTCAAGTATTTTTGGGGTAATTCATTTTCTTCTCTCAATTATCGTGGCTGATTTATAAAAAAACAAAACAAAAATTCAAGTTCATCTTTCCAATCCTCTCATGTTTCTGGGGGCGGGTGTTTTTTTTATTGTCATATTTAGTCAGGCTCCTGCATTTCACTTTGTGGTTTTATCTTTTTTTTTTTAGTGTGTGTGTGTGTGTGTGTGTGTGTGTGTGTGTGTGTTTACAACAAAGGAGGCAGCTAAAGGGCACAAAAAAAGGAAACAATAATAAAAAAAAAAAGCCCGCTACTCGTTGCTCCTAAAAAAGAATCCAAAGAGGTGGCCGAAGGAGAGGTCAATTTCGGGAGGAGAGGTGTCCTGATACCCTTCTCTTGAAAAAGTTCAAGTCGTAGGCAGGAGGAAATACAGATGAAGGAAGATTGTTCCAGAGTTTACCAGCGTGAGGGATGAAAGAGTGAAGATGCTGGTTAACTCTTGCATAAGGGGTTTGGACAGTATAGGGATGAGCATGAGTAGAAACTCGTGTGCAGCGGGGCCGCGGGAGGGGGGGAGGCATGCAGTTAGCAAGTTCAGAAGAGCAGTCAGCGTGGAAATATCGATAGAAGATTGAAAGAGAGGCAACATCGCGACGGAATTTAGGAGGTAAAAGACTATCAGTAGGAGGAGGAGACCTGGAGACGAAGAGCCTTAGCCTCCACTCTGTCCAGAAGAGCTGTGTGAGTGGAGCCGCCCCACACGTGAGATGCATACTCCATATACGAGGGCGGACAAGGCCCCTGTATATGGATAGCAACTGCGCGGGGGAGAACTGCCGGAGACGATACAGAACGCCCAACTTCGAGGAAGCTGATTTAGCGAGAGAGGAGATGTGAAATTTCCAGTTGAGATTTGGAGTAAAGGAGAGACCGTGGATATTTAGTGTTGAAGGTGGTGATAGCTGAGTGTTGTCGAAGAATAGGGGATAGGTGTTTGGAGGATTGTGTCGAGTTGATAGGTGGAGAAATTGAGTTTTTGAGGCATTGAAGGACACAGGGTTCCTTCTGCCCCAATCGGAAACGATAGCAAGGTCTGAGGTTAAGCGTTCTGCAGCCTCCAGTCTGGAGTCGTGTACTTCCTGTTGAGAGGATCTTCTATTGAAAGAAGTTGAATAATGCAGAGTGGAGTCGTCGGCGTATGAGTGGACAGGACAGTTTGTTATGGAAAGTAGATCATTGATGAATAACAGGGAGAGAGTGGGTGATAGGACAGAGCCCTGTGGAACAAAACTGTTGATAGATTTAGGGGAAGAACATTGACCGTCTACCACCTCAGAGATAGAACGGCCGGAAAGGAAACTGGAGATAAAGGAACAGAGAGAGGGATAGAATTCGAAAGAGGACAATTTAGAAAGCAAAGACTTGTGCCAGACTCTGTTGAAGGCTTTCGATATGTCTAGCACAACAGAAAGTTTCACCGAAACGGCTAAGAGAGGATGACCAAGAGTCAGTTAAGAGAGCAAGAAGAACGCCAGTAGAACGCCCCTTGTGAACCCATACTGGAGATCAGATAGAAGGTTAGAAGTGGAAAGGTGCTTCTGAGTCTTCCGGTTAAGGATGGACTCAAAAGCTTTAGATAGAAAGGAAAGTAAAGCTATAGGGCGGTAGTTCGAGGGATTGGAACGGTCACCCTTCTTAGGCACAGGCTGTACAAAGGCATACTTCCAGCAGGAAGGAAAGGTAGATGTTGATAGGCAGAGACGAAATACTTTGACCAGGCAGGGTGTCAGCACGGAAGCACAGTTTTTAAGGACAATAGGAGGCATTCCATCAGGTCCATAAGCCTTCTGAGAGTTGAGGCCAGAGAGGGCATATAAAACATCACTTGGAAGAATCCTAATAACAGGTATAAAGGAGTCAGAGGGGGGATGAATAGGAGGAATATGTCCAGAATCGTCCAAGGTGGAGTTCTTACAGAAAGTTTGAGCGAAGAGTTCAGCTTTAGAGACAGATGAGACGGCAGTGCTACCGTCAGGGTTAAGGAGAGGAGGGAAAGAGAAAGAAGTGAAATTGGAGGAGATATTTTTGGCTAGATGCCAGAAGTCACGAGAAGAATTAGAAGAAACAAGGTGTTGACATTTTCTATTGATAAAAGTAGTTTTGGTAAGTCGGAGAATAGACTTGGCACGATTCCGGGCTGAAATGTAAAGATCATAGTTAGCGGGAGTTCGAAGGCTCTGGAACCTTATGTGAGCTGCCTCTCTATCTTTAATAGCACGAGAACAAGCATGATTAAACCAAGGCTTTTTAGCATGAGGAGTAGAGAAAGAACTTGGAATGTATGCCTCCATTCCAGAGACAATCACCTCAGAGATGCGCTGGACACACACAGAGGGGTCTCTATCCTGGAAGCAGTAATCATTCCACGGGAAATCGGAAAAGTACATCATCAGGTCGTCCCACTGAGCTGAAGCAAAATCCCAGAAGCATCGCCTCTTCGGTGGGTCCAGAGGATGTACAGGAGCGATAGGACAGGAAACAGAAATAAGGTTATGATCGGAGGAGCCCAACGGAGAGAACAGTTTGACAGAGTAAGCAGAAGGATTAGAGGTAAGGAAGAGGTCTAGAATGTTGGGCCTGTCTCCAAGACGGTCGGGAATACGTGTAGGGTGCTGAACCAACTGCTCTAGGTCGTTGAGGAGAGCAAAGTTGTAGGCTTGTTCACCAGGCTGGTCAGTGAAAGAGGATGAAAGCCAAAGCTGGTGGTGAACATTGAAATCTCCCAAGATGGAGATTTCAGCGAAGGGAGAGTGAGTCAAGATGTGATCCACTTTAGAATTCAAATAGTCAAAGAATTTTACATAGTTAGTAGAGTTAGGTGAGAAATAAACAGCACAGATGTATTTAGTAATAGAATGACAATGAAGTCTTAGCCAGATGGTAGAAAATTCAGAAGAGTCAAGGTCGTGGGCACGAGAGCAAGTGATGTTGTTGCGCACGTAGACGCAACATCCAACTTTGGATTGAAATTTAGGATAGAGATAGTAGGAGGGAACAGAGTAGAGGTTGCTGTCAGGAGCCTCAGAAACCTGTGTTTCGGTGAGGAAGAGAAGGTGAGGTTTAGAGGAGGAAAGATGGTGTTCCACAGAATGAAAATTAGAACGAAGACCACGAATGTTGCAGAAATTGATAAGGAGGAGGTTCGAGGAGTTATCAGGACACCTCTCAAGTCGGCAGCGAGAAGGGGAGTCCTCCCCGGGGGAATTTATGGTTCCCCCCCCCCCAGGGCGGGGACTCCGAAGCAGTGATGTTTTTCACCATTTTTAATTTTGAATTTTGGGAAAAGGTGTGTGTGTTGTGTGAATGTAGTGTGGTGTAGAAAGAGAGAGGAACTGTCTTGAGAGAGCATGCTGAACTGCTCTCTGGTGTTGATGAGACAAAAGGGAAACGGTTAGTGAGGACATGGGAAGGGTCTTTGAAGGGCTTCAGCACCCTTCTCGTTTCCCATATATCCTCACCGGGAGTAGCTCACGCCCGTTCGGTAGGTGTCTTCCTACCTCCTCCGTGTGTGTGTGTGTGTGTGTGTGTGTGTGTGTGTGTGTGTGTGTGTGTGTGTGTGTGTGTGTGTGTGTGTTTGTTTGTTTTTATGCATGTGTTCCTATTTCTTTCCATTCTGTGTTTGTGTAATTTATTGCATGGTTTTTTTTCGTAAATGCCATTTTTTTCTGTTTTTCCAGTATTTTTTTTGCCATATTTTTTCGTCTGTTTGATCGTGTTTCGTGTTAATTCTTGTTTATGTACCTGTTTGCCTGTTTTATAAGTGTTTTTTTCGTGTCTTTTCCTATTTTCCATGTTCGAATACCTGTTTGCCATCTTACATTTATGAATATATATATTTTTTTACAACAAAGGAGACAGTTCAAGGGCACAAAAAAGGAAACTATAATAAAAAAAGCCCGCTACTCGCTGTTCCTAAAAAGAATTAAAAGAGGTGGCCGAAAGAGAGGTCAATCTCGGGAGGAGAGGTGTCCTGATACCCTCCTCTTGAAAGAGTTCAAGTCGTAGGCAGGAGGATATACAGATGAAGGAAGATTGTTCCAGAGTTTACCAGCGTGAAGGATGAAAAAGTGAAGATGCTGGTTAACTCTTGCATAAGGGATTTGGACAGTAAAGGGATGAGCTTGAGTAGAAAGTTGTGTGTGGTGAGGCCGCGGGAGGGGGGGAGGCATGCAGTTAGCAAGTTCAGAAGAGCAGTCAGCATGAAAATATCGATAGAAGATAGAAAGAGAGGCAACATGGCGGCGAAATTTAAGAGGTAGAAGACTATTAGTAAGAGGAGGAGAGCTGATAAGACGAAGAGCCTTAGACTCCACTCTGTCCAAGAGAGCTGTGTGAGTGGAGCCCCCCACACGTGAGATGTATACTCCATACGAGGGCGGACAAGGCTCCTCTATATGGAAAACATATGTGCGGGGAAGAAGAACTGGCGGATACGATACAGAACGCCCGACCTCGAAGAAGCTGATTTAGTAAAAGATGAGATGTGAAGTTTCCACTTGAGATTTTGAGCTAAGGATAGACCGAGGATATTTAGTGTTGAAGAAGGTGACAGCTGGGTGTTGTCGAAGAATAGGGGATAGGTGTTTGGAAGATTGTGTCGAGTTGATAGGTGGAGAAAATGGGCTTTTGAGGCATTGGAGGACACAAGGTTCCTTTTACCCCAATCGGAAATGATAGCAAGGTCTGAGGTTAAGCGTTCTGCAGCCTCCAGTCTGGAGTCTTGTGATTCCTGTTGAGAGGGTCTTCTGTTGAAAGAAGCTGAATAATGCCTATGAATGGATAGGACAGTTTGTTATGGAAAGAAGATCATTGATGAATGACAGGAAGAGAGTGGTTGATAGGACAGAGCCCTGTGGAACACCACTGTTGATAGGTTTAGGGGAAGAACAGTGACCGTCTACCACAGCTGAGATGAGCGGCAGGAAAAGAAACTGGAGATAAAGGAACAGAGAGAAGGATAGAATCCGAAAGAGGGCAGTTTAGAGAGCAAAGATTTGTGCCAAACTATCGAAAGCTTTCGATATGTCTAGCGCAACAGAAAGTTTCACCGAAACGGCTAAGAGAGGATGACCAAGAGTCAGTAAAGAGAGCAAGAAGATCACCAGTAGAACAGAGACACGCCAGTCCTCGTCGACAGACCGACTTGGTCGGCTAGATTTCGATCGCCGATAGAGTCGGTCTGTCGGCTCCCTGCTCCCTGGCCTTTGGCAAAGGCCCATGCTCCCTCGTGCAAGAGGGAGCAATCTCCCCCCTCTCGTATGGAGTATGCATCTCACGTGTGTGGGGGGCTCCGCTCACACAGCTCTTCTGGACAGAGTGGATTCTAAGGCTCTTCGTCTCATCAGCTCTCGTCCTATTACTGACAGCCTTCTACCTCGCAAGTTCCGCCACCCTGTTGCATCTCTTTCTATCTTCTATATCGATATTTTCGTGCTGAGTGCTTTTCTGAACTTGCTAATTGCATGCCTCCCCCCTCCAGAGTCCCGCGTCCCCGCTGCACACGACTTTCTACTCATGTTCATCCCTATACTATTCAAACCCCTTATGCAAGAGTTAACTAGCATCTCCATTCTTTCATCCCTTTCACTGGTAAACTCTGGAACAGCCTTCCTTCGTCTGTATTTCCTCCTGCCTATGACTTGACCTCTTTCAAGAAGAGTGTATCAAGACACCTCTCCATCCGAAATTGACCTCTCTTTTGGCCACTCTATTATCGGTATGAGAGCAACAGTTAGTTTTTTTACGTTTTCTTTTTGTTGCCCTTGAGCTGCTCTGCTGTAAAGAAAAAAATAACTGAAGTGAGTGTAGCATACGGATGATGTTCATTACTCTGTAATTGTAATTGTAATTGAATTTGTTTTGAAGTAATTGTAATTGTAATGTAATTGCTATTTCCAAATGCAATTATAATTATAATTGTAATTCAAATTTTATTAAAGTTATTGTAATTGTAATTGTAATTGATTTTTTAAAGTGTAATTACTCCAACCCTGGTTGAGACTCTTCTTCAGACTAGTTGCCAGCATGTCTGCGACATGCTGGCAACTAGTTGGCCAAATGTCCCAGACAGTCGGGAATCATGCTGGCTGACACCAAGACACCCTAAAGAACTCCCCCAGTTCTTATAGTGTGGGAATCGACTTGTCAGATCCAAAAGCTGCTGGGTTGTCATGGCCCAGACTCGGCACAATGTGAACGGGGCTTTAGCGCGAAAAAGTTTTTCATGCTAAACTTTCATGGCAAGAGTCTGGACCAACCGTCACTTCCGGTTGGGGTCTGAGGAAAGTCGGGAACAGTCGTCAAGACTGTCGTCAACAGTCTTGGCTTGTCTGGAGACAGTCGTGACGACTGTAGGGGCCATTTTTCAAATTTCTATAATTTCCTGTCGGAAGTCGTCGGTGTAGACTACTTCAGAATGATGAGAGACTTCTGACGACAATCTTTGCCTAATGAAGCACGTTGGTGACGACTGTCGGCTCAGAAATATTTGCTAACACTGCCGCCATCAGGAAATTTATATTTTCATTTTGCAATCACAAGCACAGCAACAACTTCTGGGCGTGGTTAAGTTTCACTGGCATAAGTTTGGGAGCCTCACAACACGCACGCGCTCCTGCTGTCTCTTTCTTGTTTTGAATAACATAACTAGGGTTGCCACCCTGAGGTCAGAAAAATGTATAACGCAACATCCCACTCTCCAAAATGGAATGGATGGAACAGGTGGCAACCCTAAAATTTCTCGAGCATGCAATGAGTGACAGCCGCAGCACGCTGCTGGTGGAGGCAAGAGGGAGGGGGGAGGGACGTTACGTCGCGTTTTTTACACATATTTTAGGACGAACCTTGACAAATTTTACGGACTGGTTTTGTGATTGACCGAAAAATGCGCTCACTACAATATTAAGATGCTGAGTACCATCTGCTTGACCATTCAAATAACAGAATGCGGAACAAATGGCGTTTCGTATTGGTTCAAAACGGAACGCTACTTTTCATTCTGGATTACAGAGCGATTTCGTATTTTAAGGAACGGGTGGCAACGCCAGAAGTAGACACAGGGAAGTCTCGGCCCATCACAGCCTATATACCCCAGGACCCATGAAAATTTCTATTAATTAAGATGTCTACAGCCAAAATATCCTTTTAAAATTTTGGGTTGAATTCGGCGACAGTCGGCAAGGTTGTCGCCAAGATAGTCGCGAAGATCATCCACCAACTCCTTGACAACTGTTGGCCAGCTAGTCGGCCAACCAGTTGACAGACAAACTGCAAGTCGTCAAAACTGTCTGCGACTGTCGGCCAATCGGTCGGCAGATTCGTGGTTGTCGTAGACATGGCGCCATTTCAAAAAATGACCGTTCAGACTTGTCTTGAGACTAGTTGGCAGCATGTCGCGGACATGCTGGCAACTATATTTATAGTTGGCCGAATATCCCAGACAGTCGGCAGTCATGGTAGCCGACACCAAGATGCCCCCCAAAATCTCCCCCAATTCTTGGAGCGTGGGAGCCGACTTGTCCAATCCAGAAGTCTCTGGGTTGTCGTAGCCCAGAGTCGGCAAAGTGTGAACGGGGCTTAACATGAAAAAGACAACATTGAAAAGAAAAAAAAAAGAGCGAAAGACGAGGAATCAAATGAAAGACAAGATTTGAAGAGGCATAAAAAGAGGAAAGTCGCTTAAAAAAAACTTGAAAGGCGACTGACTGATTGAAGAGATGTGCAGAGTGGGGGAAGATAGAGATGAAAAATGAGATAAAGCGTGTGACAGCCAGTGAAACACGAAAACCGAAAGGAGGAGGAGGAGGAGGAGGAGGAGGAGGAGAGGACGAGAGGCGGAAATTGCAGCAAGGAAGGTGATACGTGTCAATGCGGAACTAACGTGAAAAAAATAACGTTGAAAGAAAAACAGTAAAGGACGAATGCGAGATATAAAATGAAAGAGAAGATTTGAAAAGGAATAATAAGAGAGCTTCTTAAGAAGAGAGGCAAGGTACAGTCGGGGCGTTGTCACTCGGACGCCTGAGCTGGGCTCTCTGTTTTTCTAATCTTTTCATTTTTTTACCAATTCGTCGTCCATAGCCACCTCACTCTCCCTGTACCTGCCTTCCCCGCCCCTCTTCGTCCCCATCCTAACGGCCCCAAAATTTCTTCTGATGATAGTGTGAGGTCAGCCCCTGAGGACAGGTGATACTCTCTCTCTCTCTCTCTCTCTCTCTCTCTCTCTCTCTCTCTCTCTCTCTCTCTCTCTCTCTCTCTCTCTCTCTCTCTCTCTCTCTCTCTCTCTCACACACACACACACACACACACACACACACACACACACACACACACACACACACACACACACACACACACACACACACACACACACACACGCACTTTTTGCTTCAGTTGTATTTCTTTCCTTCCCTTCCTTCTTTCAGTTTCCTCCCATGCTGATGACACCAAGGTGGGTGGAAAGGCCCTCACAAAGACCGACTGCGAAATCATTCAGAAAGACCTCAATCACATTATCGAATTGTCGGAAATATGGCAAATCTCTTTTAATGTTGACAAATGCAAAGTCATGCACATTGGGTCCAGAAATAGTAACCACACATACATCATGAATGGGAGACCTCGGCAGGCGATGCAGGAGGAAAAGGATCTTGTAGTCACTATCAGCAGTGACCTGAAACACGCGAATCACTGTAAAAAAGCATACAACAAAGCGAACACTATGCTCGGGTTCATAGCGAGGAACTTCGAGTGTAAAACACCAGACGTGATGCTATCCTTATATAATTCCATGGTAAGACCGCACCTCGAGTAAGCAGTACAGTTCTGGTCTCCTAATTACAGAAAAGACATTGTTTTACTGGAAAGGATTCAACGACGCTCCACAAAGATGACTCCAAACGTAAGGGCTCAACCGTACGAGGAACGACTCAAGGGACTCAATCTCTTTACATTGGAGAAAAGACGCCTACGAGGGGATATGATTCAAGTCTTCAAGTATCTGAAAAAGTTCAATAACATCGATTACTCCA
This sequence comes from Eriocheir sinensis, assembly GCF_024679095.1. Taxonomy (NCBI): domain Eukaryota; kingdom Metazoa; phylum Arthropoda; class Malacostraca; order Decapoda; family Varunidae; genus Eriocheir; species Eriocheir sinensis. Next base: position 66,486 of record NW_026112329.1, on the reverse strand, counting down.
AATTCTTTGAACTGCAAACCAACTCAAGAACTAGAAATAACGGTTTACCCATTCAGTCGAGTCGATGTAACACAGACATTGGAAATAGTTTCTTTTCAAACCGAGTCATCCGCCACTGGAACAATCTTCCCTCAGAAGTAGTAAATGCGAATACCATCAACTCCTTCATATATAGAATCGACCGTCATTTCGCTGCGTCGGGAGTAAACTGAATAACGAGCGGCTTTCATCTGCTCCTCAATATCGAGGTGCTTTCATCTGTTCCTCAAACCCCAAGTGGTGGTCGAGCAGATTAAATCACCCAACCGGGCGACCTCGTAATGAGCCAATAGGGTTTCTGTTGCCTGCATTTCCATGTTTCCCTCCCACCCTCCTCCTCCTTCCCTCCATCTATTCCCCTCCTCCTCCTCCTCCTCCCCTCCCATCTTCCCGCCTAATGAAGGTTCGCACCCCGCCCACTTCTCCCCAACTGCTCCGCCTTGACCTCATTTCACACTACTAAAAAAAGTAGTAATCTCCAATTTGTTTGTTTTAATTCTTACTGAAACATTATTTTACCATAATTTTTCCCTGTGCCTCTCACTTATTTCCTTTCTACAATCAGTAACAACTTAAGAAAGAGAAAGATAGAGAAACAGATAAAGAAAAAGAGAAATAAAGTGTAATAAAGAAATAGAGAGAGAGAGAGAGAGAGAGAGAGAGAGAGAGAGAGAGAGAGAGAGAGAGAGAGAGAGAGAGAGAGAGAGAGAGAGAGAGAGAGAGAGAGAGAGAGAGAGAGAAGTCATCCCAAGCGATTTAAAAGTGGAGACTTCATTCATATTCAGTTCAGTCAAGTGAGGTATTTTATTTTGTGAGCAATTTTTCGCTCCAGTCGGCAAGTCTTATTAAGTCTGATTGAATACTCTCGCAACTTTGACTGTTCATTACCGTACCTCCTAATTTGGTGTCGTCGGCGAATTTGGCTACTTTTGATAGGATATCAGTTTCTAAGTCGTTCACGTAAATTATGAATAGTGCTGGCCCCAGGACCGAACCTTGGGGCACGCCACTGGTGATGGGTTGCCAATCCGATGCTTCACCATTAAGAACTACACGTTGTTCTCTGTCCGTGAGCCAGTCATGTATCCACGCACATAGATGGTCGTTAATACCATGGGAACGCAGTTTAGAAATAAACCTTACGTGAGGAGCTTTATCAAACGCTTTCTGAAAATTTAAGTAAATTACGTCATATGGGCTTCGTTGAAAAAGGTTAATAGGTTGGTAAGGCAAGACCGATTACTACGAAATCCATGCTGACTATCAGTTATCAAATCATTTGTTTCAAGGAAAGAGATAATTTTATCCCTGATTATTTTTTTGAATAGTTTAATTAGGACAGACGTAAGGCAGATGGGACGATAATTACTGGTTTGTTTTTTATCTCCTTTTTTAAAGATCGAGGAATTATTGGCCTTTTTCCACTCGAGAGGCACACTGGCCTGTGCTAATGACTTGTTGAATATTAATGTTATGGGTGATTCTAGCTGATGACTACATTCTCTCAACACGCGAGGAGATAAATTGTAGGGGCCCGGAGATTTATTTGAATCTATTTTCTGCAGAAATATGGGGCACAACAAACATCTCACAAACACAACAGGTACAAAAGCTTCAGAATTTTGCCGCAAAAGTCGCACTAGGCGGCGGTGCTAGGCATGACCACGCCACACCTTTCCAGTCCAAAACAGATTGGACTGGATAAGGAAGCAGCTGATGTGAACATTATAATCCTTGGAATGATTGGAACGGGGAGGGAGAGAGAGAGAGAGGCGAGGGAGGACTGAAGGGAAGGGAAGGAAAGGGGGGAAAGTAACAGAGTGGATGGGAAAAAAGGGAGGTAGGGAAGTAAAAATAAAAGAAAGGAAAGAAAAGGAAAGGGAAGAAGAGAGAGGCAGAGTCGAAAGGATAACGAGAGAGGTACAAAGGAGTACAAAGGAAAAGCAAACAGCAACAGACCTTTTGGTCCTAACTAGGCTGTATGTTGTTGCTACCATGTACTCTAATCTGTATATACGAGTCAGAGACACAGGACAGCAAAGGCTCCTCCCCTCCCATCAGTCCCTCCAGCCGAGGCTGGCACGAAAAGGAAGAATACCATGTAGTATAGAAAAACTACAATGGAATTTTACATGGAGAAAAGGAAGATCATACACGACAACTAAGCTAACACTACTTTCTCTTAGACCGGAGCAAAATAGCGGATGTTCGGGTTAGCTTCTAAATATTTGTCTAGTCGGTTTTTGAACGTGCAAATAGTTTCGCTTTCGACGACGTTTTGAGGCAAACCATTCCATACATTGATGACACGGTTGAAGTAGAAATGTTTTGATTTATTTGAGTTGAAACTCTTCCTCGTTATTTTGTATCCATTGTTTCTTGTTACACTTGATTGAGAGACTGTAAAATAATCATGAACATTAACGTTATCGAATCCCTTGAAAATTTTAAACACTTCTATAAGGTCACCTCTTAGCCTGCGCTGTGATAGGCTGAATAAGCTCAGTTCTTTAAGTATGTCTTCGTACGGTTTGTTTCGCAGTCTAGGGATCATTTTAGTAACTCGACGCTGCACCCTCTCGAGTTTATCTATATCTTTTCTGTAATAGGGAGACCAAAACTGAAAGCAATACTCAAGATGTGAGCGAACTAACGAATTGTACAGTGTCAGTATTACTTTTTCTGATTTGTTTTCAAATGTACGACCAATAAATCCTATCAGTTTGTTGGCAGTGTTTACTACTTCTGTGCAATGTTGACTCAGTAAGATCGTTCGAAATTATTACTCCAAGATCTTTTTCTTTGCTGGCTTCAGAAAGTCGCACTCCGTTTATTTGATAATGAATACGATCGTTGTTGATTCCGTTATCCATAACCTTGCACTTTTCAATATTGAAATTCATTTGCCGTGTTCGTGCCCAACTACTTAAACGTTCGAGATCAGCTTGGAAGTGTTCTCTATCCGTTGTCGTAGTGACTCTGCTGGCTATTTTTGTGTCGTTGGCAAATTTCGATATTTTACACGATAGCCCCTCGTCAATGTCATTTACGTACACTAAAAACAGAACAGGTCCCAACACCGACCCCTGTGAATGATATACCATTCATAACAATTCTCTGTTTACGGTCGGTAAGCCAGTCTTTGAGCCACTTATGAATATTACCAGTTATACCGTGAGCCTGCAATTTACTAAGGAGGCGGTTGTGAGGGACTTTGTCAAATGGTTTCTGAAAGTCCAAATATACAATGTCTACTGATTGGCTTTCATCGTATATATTAAAGATGTAGTTGAAGAAATCGAGAAGGTTAGTCAAACAGGAACGTTTGTTTTGAAAACCATGTTGCGAATCCTTAATTAGTCTGTTATCTTAAAAAAAAACTTTGCCATTTTTCCACGAATGATCGTCTCCAAAATATTGCACACGATTGACGTTTGACTGATCGGTCGATAAGTACCTGGTTGGGACTTGTCGCCTTTTTTAAAGAAAAGAGTTACGTTAGCGAGTTTCCTTTACAGTGGTACTTTTCCTGTGTTTAGCGACTTTGAGAATATGCTCAAGAGGGGCTTGCTGATCTGATGTTTTGCCTCTATAAGAATACGCGGGTATACTTTATCTGGGCCGAGCGTTCTGTTTACTTTAATATTATCGATAATTTGTACTATATCACTTTCTACAATGTCGCTAATGCTACTCAAGGATGTGTCATCAATATATCTAGGGGCTTCCGGTTGCCTTTCGGATAAGATTTCTTCTGTAAAAACGGAGACAAAAAAAAATCATTCAATATGCTAGCGATTTCTTTGTCATCATTCGTGGATTTGCTACTTACAGGGAGGACTCCCCTTCTGGCTGCCGATTTGAGAGGTGTCCTGATAACTCCTCGAACCTCCTCCTTATCAATTTCTGCAACATTCGCGGTCTCCGTTCTAATTTTCATTCTGTGGAACACCATCTCTCCTCCTCTAAACCTCACCTTCTCTTCCTCACCGAAACACAGGTTTCTGAGACTACTGACAGCAACCTCTACTCTGTTCCCTCCTACTATCTCTATCCTAAATTTCAATCCAAAGCTGGATGTTGCGCCTACGTGCGCAACGACATCACTTGCTCTCGTGCCTACGACCTTGATTCTTCTGAATTTTCCACCGTCTGGCTAAGACTTCACTGTCATTCTATTACTAAATACATCTGTGCTGTTTTTCTCTCACCTAACTCTACTAACTATGTAAAACTCTTTGACTATTTGAACTCTAAAGTGGAGCGCATCTTGACCCACTCCCCCTTCGCTGAAATCTCCATCTTGGGAGATTTCAATGTTCACCACCAGCTTTGGCTTTCATCCTCTTTCACTGACCAGCCTGGTGAACAAGCCTACAACTTTGCTCTCCTCAACGACCTAGAGCAGTTGGTTCAGCACCCTACTCGTATTCCCGACCGTCTTGGAGACAGGCCCAACATTCTAGACCTCTTCCTTACCTCTAATCCTTCTGCTTACTCTGTCAAACTGTTCTCTCCGTTGGGCTCCTCCGATCATAACCTTATTTCTGTTTCCTGACCTATCGCTCCTGTACATCCTCTGGACCCGCCGAGGAGGCGATGCTTCTGGCATTTTGCTTCAGCTCGGTGGGACGACCTGAGGATGTACTTTTCCGATTTCCCGTGGAATGATTACTGCTTCCAGGAGAGAGACCCCTCTGTATGTGCTCAGCGCATCACAGAGGTGATTGTCTCTGGAATGGAGGCATACATTCCATGTACTTTCTCTACTCCTCATGCCAAAAAGCCTTGGTTTAATCATGCTTGTTCTCGTGCTATTAAAGATAGAGAGGCAGCTCACAAAAGGTTCCAGAGCCTTCGAATTCCCACTAACTTTGATCTATACATTTCAGCCCGGAATCGTGCCAAATCTATTCTCCGACTTACCAAAACTTCTTTTATAAATAGAAAATGTCAACACCTTGCTTCTTCTAATTCTTCCCGTGACTTCTGGCATCTAGCAAAAAATATCTCCTCCAATTTCACTTCTTCCTCTTTCCCTCCTCTCCTTAACCCTGACGGCAGCACTGCCGTCTAATCTGTCTCTAAGGCTGAACTCTTCGCTCAAACTTTCTGTAAGAACTCCACCTTGGACGATTCTGGGCATATTCCTCCTACTCATCCCCCCCTCTGACTCCCTCAAACTACCACTCTATAGCTTTACTTTCTTGTCTATCTAAAGCTTTTGAATCAATCCTTAACCGGAAGATTCAAAAGCACCTTGCCACTTCTAACTTTCTATCTGATCCTCAGTATGGGTTCCGCAAGGAGCGTTCTACTGGCGATCTTCTTGCTCTTTTAACTGACTCTTGATCATCCTCTCTTAGCCGTTTCGGTGAAACTTTCTATGTTGCGCTAGACATATCGAAAGCCTTCGATAGAGTCTGGCACAAGTCTTTGCTTTCTAAACTGCCCTCTTTCGGATTGTATCCCTCTCTGTGTTCCTTTATCTCCAGTTTCCTTTTCGGCCGCTCTATCTCTGCGGTGGTAGACGGTCACTGTTCTTCCCCTAAACCTATCAACAGTGGTGTTCCACAGGGCTCTGTCCTATCACCCACTCTCTTCCTGTTATTCGTCAGTGATCTTCTTTCCATAACAAACTGTCTGTCCACTCTTACGCTGACGACTCCACTCTGCATTATTCAACTTCTTTCAACAGAAGACCCTCTCAGCAGGAAATACACGACTCCAGACTTTAGGCTGCAGAACGCTTAACCTCAGACCTTGTTATCATTTCCGATTGGGGCAGAATGAACCTTGTGTCCTTCAATGCCTCAAACACTCAATTTCTCCACCAATCAACTCGACACAATCTTCCAAACACCTATCCCCTATTCTAAGACAACACTCAGCTATCACCATCTTCAACACTAAACATCCTCGGTCTATCCTTAACTCGAGATCTCAACTGGAAACTTCACACCTCCTCTCTCGCTAAATCAGCTTCCTCGAGGTTGGGCGTTCTGTATCGTCTCCGCCAGTTCTCCCCCGCGCAGTTGCTATCCATATACAGGGGCCTTGTCCGCCCTCGTATGGAGTATGCATCTCACGTGTGGGCGGGCTCCACTCACACAGCTCTTTAGGACAGAGTGGAGTCTAAGGCTCTTCGTCTCATCAGCTCTCCTCCTCCTACTGATAGTCTTCTACCTCTTAAATTTCGTCGCGATGTTGCCTCTCTATCTTCTATCGATATTTCCACGCTGACTGCTCTTCTGAACTTGCTAACTGCATGCCTCCCCCCCTCCCGCGGCCCCGCTGCACACGACTTTCTACTCATGCTCATCCCTATATTGTCCAAACCCCTTATGCAAGAGTTAACCAGCATCTTCACTCTTTCATCCCTCACGCTGGTAAACTCTGGAACAATCTTTCTTCATCTGTATTTCCTCCTGCCTACGACTTGAACCCGGTCGAATTTGTCCTTGAGCTTTGTCCCAAAAAGACTGACGTGGTTACCATCACCCACACTGGGTAGAAAGGAGTCAGCCACCCAAGAGCATCACAACATGTGTCCCCCTTCAAGCACGAGCCCTGGCCCTGGCCCTGGCCTAAGGCACCTGTCACCAGGTGTGCTTCGAGGACTCCGCAGGAAAAAAGAACACCGCCGCGAAGACTCCGAAGTGATTAGAAACTCCCGGGATAGTGAGAGAAACATCGGAGGTAGAATGATACTACAGGCTGGGTAGAATACCTGTAGAAAGGAAGGAAAGGAGGGGATGTGTCCTCAAAGTGTAGGGGAGGGTGACAACCCTTGGATAGACTACCCATAGGAAGGAAAAAAAAAGGCAATAGTCCGGAAAGAAAGGAAGAAAAGGAAGAAAGTAAGTAAAGGAAGGCAAGATAAAGAGCAATGTGGAGGGAATATCATTAGGAAGGAGGGTAGGAGGTAAGGGGAAGGAGGAATAAGAAAAGAGTAAGAAGATGGCTGGAAGAGTAACAAAAGGGAAAGGAAGGAAGGGTGGAGAAGATAAACAGAGAAGGGAGCAAGATAAGGGAGAGGATAACATGTACGTAGAACAGGGAAAAAGGGAGAGAGGAGGATAGCAAAGGGAGAAAGAAGAAGAAAGACGAGAAAATGACTGGAGAGGATAACAAGAGTGGGAAAGAGAAAGGAAAGCTAAACTGGAAGGAAGGAAAGGAAAAAAAGAGAGGATAACAAAAAAGGGTGAGGAAAAAACAGAATATAAGGACGAGCGAAGGAAGAGAATAACAAGAGAGGAAGAGATGAGGGAGGGAGGACGGGACAGATTTATGAAGACAGTAGTTAGTTCCTCGCGCTCCCCTCCGGCGTTCCTCCGGCGCTGACGTGCCGTGCTGTGCTGACGCTCCGCCACTGTGCCGCCACTCCTGTTGCGTTCCTGTCTGGTGGGTGTGGTGGGTGTGGTGGTGGTGGTAAAGGAGGCTGTGGAGTTTTGTTGATCATTGTTTCTTTGGCTTGTCTGATTTGTTTTGTTGTTTCCTTGTTTGTCTTTTATTTGTTTCTGGTTTGTTTCTGGTGTTTCTCATTTGTTTTTTATTTGTTTCGTTTGTTTCCTGTTTGTTTCTGGTTTATTTCTGTATTGTTCCTGTTTTTCTTTCTTCAATGTTTTTTTCTAAGTGGTTTATGGCCTTAGTTTTATTACATGTTTTAGAAATATTGACGCTTAGTTGTGTGGAGTTTGTGTTTTTAGTTTTGTTATAGTTTTCTTTCAGTATTTCAGGTTCATGCCAAGTGTTAGTGCACGTTTTATTTGTTTTCATCACCTTTTTTTCATGTTTTTGCTTCTATAGTTTTATTCCGTGTTTTTTTTTGGGGGGGGGAAATTGATGTTAATATCTACTTTTTTTTGTTTGTGTTTCGAGTATTCCAGATTTGCTGTAGTTTCCTTAATATCTTTTTTTTCTTTTTCACATTTTTTGTTTTGTTTCCACTGAATTCTTTAGTGATTGTTATTTTTTCGATTCCCAATATCTTGTTTGTTTTAATATTTTGTATTTATTCCAATACTTAAAGTACTCCCTTTCTAGCTCCTTCTTTTGCTTTCTTTCCTTTTGTTTCTATCTCTCTCTATCTTTCTGTCGATCTATCCATATTTCTCTTTCTCTCCAGCTCTTTTACTCTCGCTCTCTTTTCACTGGCTCGTTTGTGGTATTTTTCAGTATTTTTCCATATTTTGTCTGACGCCTAAATTCCCGCCTGTTCCCGCAGCTCAAACATTCCTGCGGGTGTTCCAGGACTCCACTTTTGCTGCCAGGTTCTTGTCGGGGTTCTGAAATTCCTGCAGGATATCCCGAATGACCGTTTTTATGACCTCGTTCTCCTTCTTTCTCTTCTCTTCTCTCCGCTCTCTTCCTCTTCACCGTTTTCTCTTTCTCTTCTTTTTATTCTTTTTCCATTTCGTTTTTCCTCCGATTTTCTTTCATCCATTATTTTTTTACTCTTTCCTTTCCTTCTCTACTCTCCGATCTATTTCTCTTCGCCATTCTCTCTTTCTCTTCCTTATCGTTTTTCTTTCGCTCTTCATTCTTTTTCTACGGTTTTCTTTGCCTTCTAAATATTTCACTCGTTTGCTTTCTTTCCTCTTCTCTCAGATCTCCTATTCATCATTTCCTCTTTATTTTAGTCATCGTTTTTTTGTCCCCAATTCGCTTTCTTTCCGATTTCCATTGATTTCATTTTCTTACGGTGTTCTTCGTTGGTCTCCACTCGCCTTTACCTTCTTCTTGTGTCTCTTCTCTTAGTTCTATCTTTCTCATTTTTTTCAACCGTCTTTTCTTTCCTTGTCTCTTAGTTTGTTCGTTTCTTCCTATTACTCTTTTCACCACTTATTTTTTGTTTTCACTTATTCTTCATTTTCTTTTCGTCTATATTTTTTTTTCTCCTTTATAACATTTCGCTTACCTTTCTATCATTGCTTACGCTCCTTTTCCTCCTCCTCGTCTTTTGTTTTGCTTTTCTCATCCTTTCACTTTTTCTTTCTTCCCATTATCATTCAGTTTTCTCCTACATTTTTTTTTCTTTATGAATAATCTCTCTTCTTTCTCCATTTCTCCTCAGCGATCGTCTCTCCACTTTCCCTTCTTTCGCTTCTCTTCCTTTCGCTCTTTGCATGATTCACTCTCTTCCTTCTCTCCCTCCCTCTCTTCCAATGCTTTACGTAACTCTCTTCTACCTCTCTCTTTTAGCTTCCTTCCCTTCCCTCCCACCCTTCCTTCCTTCCTTGGCTACATTTTTTTGTCGTTTCTTCTACCTCTATTTTATTATTTTCGTTGATATGCATCTTATATTGTTGCCATTATTACTCTTATCTATCTATCTGGTTATCTATTTATTCATATATATCTATCTCTTATTACAAGCTTATCTTTTCTCTCATCACAGTATACCTTCAGTAATTTTTCCTCTCTCCTTTTAATTTTCCTCCACACACACGTTCCTATCCCTCCCTGCTTTCCTCCTCACTATCCAATATAGCTATTTTTCTTTCCATTTTTCATGACTTGGAACCGATAGTATCCCTCCCTCCCTCATCTTCCTTTTCTCTTCAACCTTCTTCCTTTTCTCCCTTCCCATCCTCTCCTCAGCTTCAGATAGACCTCCTCTCCCTTCCTCTCATCCTTCATTTCCCTCCAGCTCTCCCTGTATATAATTTCCTTCTCCCTCCTTTCCTCTCCTTTCTTCTCCCATCTGTCCCTTCTCTTCTCAATTTTAGTTATTTCACTTTCTTTCTTCCTTTCTCCTCCATCTCTCCAAATCTCTCTTCAACAAAACCCTCCACTTGTATCCTTTTCCTCTCCCTTCTTCTCCCTCCTTCTCTCTCTCTCTCTCTCTCTCTCTCTCTCTCTCTCTCTCTCTCTCTCTCTCTCTCTCTCTCTCTCTCTCTCTCTCTCTCTCTCTCTCTCTCTCTCTCTCTCTCTCTCTCTCTCTCTCTCTCTCTCTCTCTCTCTCTCTCTCTCTCTCTCTCTCTCTCTCTCTCTCTCTCTCTCTCTCTCTCTCTCTCTTCCTCTGTCTCTCCAACTCCCCCTTCAACAGAACCCTCTTTCTTTATCCTTTCCCCTCCTCCTTCCCTTTTGTTCCTTCTCCCTCCTCTCCCTTCCCCTCGTCCTCTCGTTGCATACCCTTCCTCTCTCATAAGAACATAAGAACATAAGAACGCAGGAGTCCACAAGAGGCCGGTAGGCCTGTACGAGGCAGCTCCTTTGACCCTAAGCTCCCGTGTATCTAACCCCACCTAATATCGCTGTCCATGAATTTATCTAATCTATTTTTGAATGTGACAATTGTATTGGCACTCACCACATGACTGCTAAGCCTGTTCCATTCATCCACCACCCTGTTAGTAAACCAATTTTTGCCTATGTCCCTGTTGAATCTGAATTTATCCAGTTTAAACCCATTACTTCGTGTCCTACACGGTTCTCTTACCAACAAAACCTTATGAATGTCTCCCTTATTAAAGCCCTTCATCCATTTATAAACCTCGACCATGTCTCCACGCACCCTTCGCCTTTCTAGAGAATGCAGGTTTAACTGTTTGTCTTTCCTCGTATGGCAAGTTTTTCAACCCCTGAATCATCTTAGTCATCCTCCTCTGCACCGATTCTAACATTTTGATATCCATTCTATAGTAAGGTGACCAGAATTGAACCGCATAGTCAAGATGAGGTCTAACTAATGCTAAATATAGTTTGAGGAAGACTTCGGGGCTTCTGTTGCTTACGCTCCTTGAAATAAATCCCAGTACCCTATTAGCTCGATTTCTAGCTTGAATGCATTGTGCCCTTGGACGGAGATCAGAGCTCACTAAGACCCTAAATCCTCTCTTTTAGACCTGCTTATGAGAGTGTCATTTAAGCAATAGTTATGTGAGGGGTTGTTCCTACCTACACTCAGAATACTGCATATCCCTACATTGAACTCCATCTGCCATTCATCCGCCCAGTCATACAGTCTGTTGAGTTCACCTTGGAGAATACTAGCGTCCCGATCCGACTCAGTTACTCTACCGATCTTGGTATCATCTGCAAATTTAGTAACATCACTACTAATTCCTGTATCTAAGTCATTGATATAAATAATAAACAAAAGTGGACCTAATACCGAACCTTGTGGGACCCCACTCGTAACACATCCCCAGTCAGATCTTTTACCATTGATTTGCACTCTTTGCTTCCTATTGCTAAGCCACGCCTTGACCCAGTTCAAAACTTTACCCTCTACTCCGTGAGCCTGTAATTTAAGCAACAGTCGTTGGTGAGGAACTTTGTCAAACGCTTTACTAAAATCAAGATAGATTACATCATAATTTTCATCTCTGTCAACCGCCTTAAATACTTTATTGTAGAAGGACAAGAGATTGGTGAGGCATGACCTACCTTTTGTGAACCCATGCTGCGAGTCGTGAATTAAGCTATGTTTCTCTAAATGCTCCCGAATGTTCCTGGCTATTATGGACTCCAGCATCTTGCCTATAACCGATGTTAAGCTAATTGGGCGATAGTTTGAAGCAACTGACCTGTCCCCCTTTTTAAAAATCGGCGTCACATTAGCTACTTTCCATAGGCTCGGCACATAGCCAGTATTTACCGACATCTTAAAGATGACGGTTAGTGGGTCACTGAGTACATCACCTAATTCCTTTAATACCCTCGGAAATATCCCGTCAGGACCTGGCGACTTGTTCTTCTTAAGCTTATCTATCTCATCCTGAACTACTTGCCTGGTAATGATTATATCCCTCAATTTATCGCCATCCCCGCCCTCGTACACCTGAACTCTTTCCGGTATAGTCGTTCGATCCTCCTGTGTGAATACTGAAAGGAAGTAGTCGTTCAACAATGTGCTCATATTCTCGTAATTTTCTACTAGCTCCCCTGTGTTTGTTTTCAGCGGTCCAATTTTCTCCCGTGTTTTTGTTCTATACATCTGAAAGAAGCCCTTAAGATTACTTTTCGCCTCATTTGCTACTTTGATCTCATAGTTCCTTTTTGCTATCCTGGTGGTTTTCTTAACTAATCTAGATAGTTCGACGTACCGGCCCCTGAGATGTATTTCACCATTCTTTATTTTCTGATAAATTCCCTTCTTTAACCCAATCTCGTGTTTTAGTCCACGAGTCATCCACTTAGGATCATTGTTTTCTTTTCTAAGTGTTCGCTGCTCTTCTTCCGTCTCCCTCCGTTTATCCCTTCAGCATGACCTCTCTATAACCTCTCAATCGTCCTCCTTTCCTCTTCTTCCTTCTCCCTCTTTCTCTCCCGTATCCTTCTCCTCTTCCACATCTAAGATAAACACACATTCTCTTCCTCTGTCACTCTCTCCCCCTTCCCCTCTCTTCCCTTCCTGCCTTCCTTCTCTTCCCTTCCCTTCCCCTCTCCCTTCTTCTTCCCTTCCTTCTTCCTCTCTTCCTCTCTCTCTTCCTTCCTCCTTCCCTTCCTTCCACCTTTCCTTCCTTCCCCTTCCGTCTCTTCCCTTCCTCCCCCTTCCTTCTCTTCCTTCTCCCTTTCCCTTCCCTTCCCTTCCTTCCTTCCTTCCTTCTCTTCCCTTTCCCTCTCTCTTCCTTCCTTCTCTTCCTTCCTTCCTTCCCTTCCCCTTCCTTCCTTCCTTCCTTCCCTTCCCTTCCTTCCTTCCTTCTTCCTTCCTTCTCTTCCTTCCTTCCTTCTCTTCCTTCCCTTCCTTCCCTTCCTTCCTTCCTTCCTTCCTTCCCTTCCTTCCTTCCTTCTCTTCCTTCCCCTTCCTTCTCTTCCTTCCCCTTCCTTCTCTTCCTTCCCTTCCTTCTCCTCCTTCCCTTCCCTTCCCTTCCTTCCTTCTCTTCCTTCCTTCTCTTCCCTTCCTTCCCTTACCCTTCCCTTCCTTACCCTTCCCTTCCTTCACCTCTTCCCTACTTTTCCTTCCTTCTCTACTTTTCCTTCCTTCTCTACTTTCCCTCCCTTCTCTACTTTTCCTTCCTTCTCTACTTTTCCTTCCTTCTCTACTTTCCCTCCCTTCTCTACTTTTCCTTCCTTCCTTCTCTTCCCTTCCCTTTCCTTCTTTTCCCTTCCCTTCCCTTCTCTTTCCTTTCCTTCTCTTCCCTTCCCTTTCCTTCTTTTCCCTTCCCTTCCTTCCTTCCCTTCTCTTCCCTTCCCTTTCCTTTTCTTCTCTTCCTTCCTTCTCTACTTTCCCTCCCTTCTCTTCTCTTCCTTCCTTCTCTACTTTCCCTCCCTTCTCTTCTCTTCCTTCCTTCTCTACTTTCCCTCCCTTCTCTTCTCTTCCTTCCTTCTCTACTTTCCCTCCCTTCTCTACTTTTCCTCCCTTCTCTTCCCTTCCCCTTTCCTTCTCCTCTGTTCCCTTCCCCTTCTCTTCTCTTCCCTTCCCCTTCCCTTCTCTTCCCTTCCCTTCTCTTCCCTTCCCCTCCCTTCCCTTCCCTTCCCTTCTCTTCCCTTCCCTTCTCTTCCCTTCCCTTCTCTTCCCTTCCCTTCCCTTCTCTTCCCTTCCCTTCCCTTCCCTTCCCTTTCCTTCCCTTCCCTTCCCTTCCCTTCTCTTCCCTTCCCTTCCCTTCTCTTCCCTTCCCTTCCCTTCTCTTCCCTTCCCTTCACTTATCTCCCCTTCCCCTTCCCTTCTCTTCCCTTCCCTTTTCCTTCTCTCCCTTCCTTTCCCTTCCATTCCCCTTCCCTTCTCTTCCCTTCCTTTCACTTTTTTTTATTTTATTTAAACAGGTCTTACAGAAGATTGTGCTAAAATTGAAGGTTTTAAGCTTCATCTATCTATAGCTACATACAAGACACATTGAATTACTGCCTAGAAGTCCTAATCCAGCTGTTCACCTCCCGCTTGAAGACTTGAAGTGACGCGCGTTGGTGGAGGTCGGTGTGGCGAACAAGCTGGTTCCACAGGTGGCTGTAGGAAGGAAGGAGCGGAAGTGGTGTTCTGTCCTGGAGAAGGGTACAGCCACTTGTTCCTGTCTGTGGGGTGCTGCTCGGGTGGAGTGTATGGGGGTTGGGGGCGCGGGGAGCTTGAGAGCTGCCAGGTGGGGTGTGTTTAGGTTGTGTGACTTGAACATTACACACAGGCCTGCCACATCCCTGCGCTCCTGGAGAGGTTGCAGGGAGCCACGCGCGTGCTGAGGACCTGTGCGCTGTGTCAGACGCTGGGCTCTGGCCTGGACACGATCCAGCGTTGCAAGGTAGGATGGAGGGCAGGAAGACCAGGCGAGGGGGGAGTACTCCATGAGGGGGCGTACTTGTGCCTTGTAGAGCACCTCAGTCCCTTTGGCGTCAAGTAGATGGGAGATGCGCCGTACACAGCTGAGTTTCCATGCTGCATTTTTTGATATTTTTTTAGCATGGTTGGTGAAGGAGAGTCCCGCGTCGAGCTCCACTCCGAGAATGGAGATGGAGTCTTGAAGGGGTAGCGTTTTATCCTCCAGTTGTATCCCCGGCCCGGCTAGATTGTTGATATCTCGCCTGCGGGATATTACCATTGCTTGTGTTTTGTCAGGGGCCAGGGTGACTTGCCAGCAGCCGCTCCAGGCGATAATTTTGTCGAGTGCCATGTTGATGCGACACACTGTGCCTTGCCAGTCCTGTCTGTCGCTGGTGAAGGCAAGGGTGCAGTCGTCAGCGTACGCCTGGGCCTCAGGGATGAGCTGGAGAATGTCATTGAAATAAACATTCCACAGTAGAGGTCCTAGTACGCTGCCCTGGGGCACGCTTGCATTGATGGGGTGCTGGCTTGAGGTGTGGCCGTTAATCACCACCTGTAACGCCCTGTCCTGGAGGTAGTCCCCAATGAGTTGCAGGAGGGCGCCTCGCACACCTAGGCTCTTCAGCTTGGCGATGAGGCCTTGGTGCCAAACCCTGTCGAAGGCTCCGGCTATGTCAAGAGCCACGACGAAGGTGTCGAGTCCCCTGTCCAGCGAGTGGTTCCATGAGGCAGAGTTAAGGAGCAGCAGGTCTGCAGCAGATCTTCCCTGCCGGAAGCCGAATTGCTTGGAGTTGAGGAGATGGTGGGCATCGAGGAAGGCCGTGAGTTTGGTTGTTATAAGGGACTCCAAGATTTTCCCAACAGTGGAGAGGAGGGATACTGGGCGGTAGTTCTTTGGGTCCTGTTTGCCTTTTTTCTTGTATATGGCCACCACTCTTGCTTTCTTCCAAAGTGTGGGCCACTTGGAGGTGGAAAGGATGTTATTGAAGATGGTGGTAAGTGGTAGGGCAAGCTGGCATCTTTTTAGCAGGTGAGGGCTGATGTTGTCAGGCCCTAGGGCTTTCTTGGGGTCTATTTGCAGCAGCAGATTTTTCACCTCCTCTGTGGTGACAGTGAGACTCTCCAGAGAGGCCCTGGTGAGGGATGGCAGCTTCGGGGGGGCTCGGAGGGGATCAGGTACTGACATTTTGGAAGAGAAGTGGGCCGCCAGTAGCTCCGCCTTGTCTTTGTCGCGCATAGCCACTGACCCATCTGGCCTGACGAGGGGTGGGATGGCGTTGTCGGCTGAGAGGCCTTGTTGTTATTTCACTCCACTCCACCACTCCTTGCAACCCACAGACTGGCCGCTGAGCTTGGTCTTCATTACCTCCTTCCAGCGTTGTATAGCCTGTTTTTGCACTCGGCTCATGTTCTTGCAGGCTTCTCTGTGTAAGTTTTTATTATGCTGAGAACTTCTCTTCCCTTCCCCTTCCCTTTTCTTCCATTCCCTTCACTTCTTTTCCCTTCCCCTTCCCTTCTCTTCCCTTCCCTTCACTTCGCTTCCCTTCCCTTCCCTTAACTTCCCTTCACTTCACTTCACTTCCCTTCACCTACCTTCCCTTCACTTCTCTTCCCTTCACTTCCCTTCCCCTTCCCTTCCCTTCACTTATCTTCCCTTCCCCTTTCCTTCTCTCCCTTCCCTTCCATTCCCTTTCCCTTCTCTTCCCTTGCTTTCACTTATCTTCCCTTCCCCTTCCCTTTTCTTCCCTTTCCTTCACTTCTCTTCCCTTCCGCTTCCCTTCTCTTCCCTTCCCTTCACTTCTCTTCCCTTCCCCTTCCCTTCTCTTCCCTTCCCTTCACTTCTCTTCCCTTCCCCTTCCCTTCTCTTCCCTTCCCTTCATATCTCTTCCATTCCCCTTCCCTTCTCTTCCCTTCCCTTCACTTTTCTTCCCTTCCCCTTCCCTTCTCTTCTCTTCCCCTTTCCTTCTCTTCCCTTCACTTCCGTTCTCTTCCCTTCCCCTTCCCTTCTCTTCCCTTCACTTCCGTTCTCTTCCCTTCCCCTTTCACTTCTCTTCCCTTCACTTCCCTTCTCTTCCCTTCCCCTTCACTTCTCTTCCCTTCACTTCCGTTCTCTTCCCTTCACTTCCCTTTTCTTCCCTTCCCCTTCCGTTCTCTTCCCTTCACCTCCCTTATCTTCCCTTCCCCTTCCCTTCCCTTCCCATCCCTTCCATTCCCCTTCCCTTCTCTTCCCTTCCCTTCCCTTCACTTCCCATCGTTTCTCTCCGCTTCCCTTCCCTTCCTTTTCTTTCCTTTTCACATCTCTATACCTCCCCCCTTTCCTCTATCTACATAAATGGTCTCCTCTCATCCCGTTTCTAACCCATTCCTTATACGTTCCTCCCCTCCCCCTTCTCTCCTACTCTTCCATAACTACCTTCTCCCCATCCCACCTTCCCTATCCTTACCCACATGTTCCCTTTTCCTACCCTCCCTTTTATACCGCGTTTTTCGTACTTTTCTCCCATCCTCTTCTTTCCCACTTCCCTCTCCCTCCCTCCACCCCCGTCACCTGGAGGACAGAGGCTGCACCAAGCACAAGTGAGCACTAAATTGGTACCTGGGAGCGTCGGGGCCGGGATCTGGTAATATGTCAACTAAGTCTCCGCCGGAAGATTTTTTTCTTGCGATGAAGATGAATTTTTTTTTGTGTTATATTTTTGTTTGTGTCTGTCTGTCTATGTGTAAGTGTTTTCCTGTATGTAAGTGTATGTTTTCTCTCTCTCTCTCTCTCTCTCTCTCTCTCTCTCTCTCTCTCTCTCTCTCTCTCTCTCTCTCTCTCTCTCTCTCTCTCTCTCTCTCTCTCTCTCTCTCTCTCTCTCTCTCTCTCTCTCTCTCTCTCTCTCTCTCTCTCTCTCTCTCTCTCTCTCTCTCTCTCTCTCTCTCTCTCTCTCTCTCATCCTATCTATGTATCTATCTAACTATATTTATATGTCTACCTATCTATCTACCTATCTCTATCTATCTCTATCTGTATCTATTTATCTATATCTTTTTCCTGCGTATATACAAAGCCTTTTTTATTCTTTTTCAGTGTCAAGAGACGAGTTGATTTATTTGCCTTATTCTTGTTTCCCTCTTGTCTTTAATCTGCTTTCAGGAATAATACGAGTTCATTTAAATTAATCTGCATTTTTTAACATTATTTCCTTTGCTTAATTCTTGCCTGAGATTACACTGGTTATATATTTTACGTATTTAGTTTTTTCATTCTATATTCATTGTGTATGTTTATTTATTTTTTGTAAGCACAAACTACTTTTTACATTATACGCCTTTTTACGTTTTTTTTTTTTTACCTGCACGGCCTCGGTCACCTGGAGAGCACAATACAGGCAGACGTCACGCTTTAATTACTTTTTCCTCACACACAAGGTCAATATATCTTTTTTTCTAACTTTCGTATCATTTCCTTTTTAGTCCGCAACGTTCGCTCAGTTCCGTGTTTTATTTACCACCGTGCAGCGCTGATGTCGGTGTTATCATCGTGTGTGACTCGTGCTTGCTCTGTCCGGCTTGCCCTGACTTGTTCCGTTAATAAGTCTGCGGGAGTGTGTGTTTTGTTTTTAGACTTTGCCTGAATATGTTGCGGCTGGGACGAGTTTATGTGCGCTCTCGTGTTTTTCTTTTACATGTGTGTGTGTGTGTGTGTGTGTGTGTGTGTGTGTGTGTGCTCTAGATGGTGTGTAGGGTGTTTCTGTGTGGGTGTGGCATGAGGGGGACGTGCGTGCCTTTGCTCGTCTGTGATTCTATTTGTTTTTTGTGTACATTGTCGTGGTAAAGTTTTTGTATTATTGTTTGTTTTGTTTTAATGTTTGTGCGTTTGCATGTTTGCTGTTTATTTGTGGGGTTTCGCTTTTAACTTTTATTTATAGTTTTGTTTGTTTTGTGTATATACTTGTCAAGCTTTGTGTATTTCCTTGATTGTTTGATTTTCGGTTCGTTTTTGTCTTTTTTTTTTCCTTACCTGGAACCAAAACTTCCATAAATATGCAAAATTTTAACGTGGCACTTTGTCGACAACACGAGTTAAGTAGAATCAGCGTGATGACATTAGTTATTCAGAAAGTTCTACATCTAAATATTCTTCATTGATGTTTTTTTTTTCTCTTGTTTTCAGGAAGGTGAGTTGTGCGTCTTCAAGTCACCGCGTCGTGTACGTAAGTGTTGAAGTGTGTGTGTGTGTGTGTGTGTGTGTGTGTGTGTGTGTGTGTGTGTGTGTGTGTGTGTGTGTGTGTGTGTGTGTGTGTAGTTCATTGGTTGATGGTCATAAGAAACAGAATCAGCACACATGTAAAAGGAATACAGGAAAACTAAACTAAACAAAACAAACAGTGAAGACAACGAAACTTTAGAAACATTCACGTCCGTTCCAATCGCCGGACACGACCCGTCCATCATCGCCATCTCTTAACCCACAACTACAACACCCATCTCTCCCTCCATCCCTTCTTCCAGCTCCCCAACCACATTCATTCCCCCCAGTCACCACATCTAGCTCTCCCTCCACCTCCTCCATCATTTCCATTTCTTTCTCCACGTCCACCTAACCTCTCAACCATCTCCTGCTCCCCCATTACCACTCGTCTCCCCCTCCCACCACCTCCATCTCCTTACCGCCACCCCTTCGCCACGCAGCCACCCAGCGGAGAGACGGGTGACGGTGTAATAGAGGAGTGAGTACCGGACGACATAGGTACTGTGAAGCGGGTGACGGGAGAATGGGTGGGATGGAAGTGATTTAGAGGTGGATACTGGTTAGTGGGTAACATGGGTGAGGTTAGTGGAAATGTGTGAGGTGAGGTGAGGTGAATGGGAAAATGAATTAACGGGTGAGAAAATCGGGAGATATGGAAGGTTGGGAGGAAGGGGGTGAAGGGACACACGGGGGGGGGCTGTTATCATGGGAGCTATTCGTTTTCGTTGCAAGAGGTCAAAGGTTGAATGCTACGTTGTCCGGCGTACCGACTTTGTTTTTTCCTCCTCTTTGTCTTTCTATTAATATTATTATTATTAATATTATTATTGGCATTGTTATTATTATTATTATTATTATTATTATTATTATTATTATTATTATTATTATTATTATTATTACTATTATTGTTATTATAATTATTATTATTATTATTATTATTATTGTCATTGTTATCAGTGTTGCATTGGTGTTGTTTTCTTGCACTGATAATGATTTTTTATAACATCATGTCTGTGCTACTTGCCACTACAATATTGAAGTCAGTAGTAACAAATGTACGGAAGTGGGGTTGCCTCAGCAGGGGGACTGGAAGTGGGGGTTGGGGGTGAGCAGGGTTACGGGAGTGGGGGTAATTTGGGGGACTGGAAGTGGGGTTGGGGGTCAGCGGGGGTTGCAGGGGGTAATTTGCGGGGTTACGGAAGAGGGGTATCTAGACCCCCTACCCACATCTATTTTATTTTCACCCCCAAAAAAAAAAAAATTGTTTTCACTATTTCACATGCCCTAACCCCCCCCCCTCGGGCTAGCGTACGGAAGCGGGGGGTGACGGAGCGGGAGTAGGTCGGTCAGCGAGGGAGGTGACGGAAGAAAGGGTGGTCAGCGGGGGGTGACGGAGTGGGGGTAAGACAGTCAGAGGGCCGTCAGCGGGGGGGTGACGGAAGTGGGGGGCATGCACAAAGTGAGGGTAATTGCTATTGTTGTTGTTGTTGTTCTTGTTGTATACACACACACACAAACACACACACACACACACATATTCTGTGCTATATAAGCATCATACTTTAATAATTACCATCATTAATAGAGTTTCCGCTATGACTGAGACATATTCAGAAAACCTTCTCGATATTTTCCAATATCCTGCGCGCATAATAGTTGCAGGATATAGCAACTCTGGAAAATCGGAACTTGTACAGCAGCTTATTCTGAAGTATCATGAAAAGTTCAAAAAAATTGTCATATGTGGCTTAACGTCTCATCCTCTTCAAAGAAATAAAGAAATAGGACCTAAAGTTATAGTGTCGTCTGAAATAATTGATCCAATTGCCAACGAGGATACGTTTGATCGGAGAGGGACATTGTATGTACTTGACGATATTTTCATTGATGCTGTAAGGAACAAAATTGTGGTTGATGCTTTTACGCGGACGGCACAACAATATTTCATGCATATTTATCACTCAAAATCTATATATGGGTGGAAAGCATGCAAGGAATATTAGCCTGAACTGTTCTCATTTCCTCTTGTTAAGACAGCGCGATTTATCTCAAATTCACACTCTGGGCAGACAAATATTCGGGAAAGAGAAGGCAAACCAGTTTGTAGATATATATAAATATGCTGTATATTCACGTCCTTATGGATATCTTCTTGTTGATTTGGGTATAAATACTCCTGAGTCCCTACAGTTTCGCTCAAACATTGTTGGAGAACCCCCAGGTGAACGCGTATTCCAATGGTGAACTCCAGGAAGAAGGAACTCTTACACACACTATACTCCCAACATAACGAACCCTATGGTTTAAGCTCTCAGGCGAAATTATGGGAGAAAGCAAAAAGTATAAATCCGGCAGTAACACGTGATGACGTATTCAACTTTTGAGAAGCAATAAAACATATACATTGCATAAGCTACAGACTAAAAATTTCCCGGCAAAAGATAATAGCCTCAAAACCCAAAGTAATCATGGCTGCCGATTTAGCAGACGTGAGACATATAAGAAAGGAAAATAATAACATAGGCTACTTGTTAGTATGCATAGACGTGTTTTCTAGGTATATGCAAGTTGTCCCGTGTCGGAATAAAGACGCAAATACTATGCTCGTGGCCTTTAAACAAGTGGTGGAAAATAAAGATTCTGAAGGCTTACGAAGATTAAACACCGACTTGGGCACAGAATTCTGGAATCGAAAAGTAAGAAACTATTTATGTTCCTGGGGCATTAAGCTACAGTGTGTACTCAAGTGAGATCAAAGCAGCCTTGGCAGAGCGGGCCATTCGTACACTTAAAGCACGCATCTACAAGTTCATCACGTCTCAAAATTCTTCAAGATATATTGATCAGCTGCAAAACATGGTCAGTGCCTACAACCGCTCGCCCCATTCTGGACTGAAGAACAAACAAACTCCCATTGATATTCATAACTTAAAAACCCATCTGCAATCAAACGGCAATTCCACGCAATGTATAAAACCCGAAGCAACCAGCGTCTTCCATCACTTCTCGACTGGCAGTTGGGGAAATAGTTCGCCTTGTTGGAAGTGCTCGTTCCTCTGTATTCCATAAAGGATACACGCAGCAAAATACTCACGAGCTCTTTCGCATAAAATCAATTAAACACAAGAATCGCCCAAGAACTTATCTCTTAGAAGATTTGTCTGGAGAACCAATACAGGGATATTCTACGCGCCAGAGCTCGTCTTAAGCGCTCTGCCTGAGACATACGATATTAAAATACTGCGTTCACGAAAAAATAAAGGAAAAAAGCAGTATTTTGTATCGTGGTTGGGATACCCTGCTTCATTCAACAGCTGGATTGACGCTAATGATATTGTAGAAAATGCGTAAAAGACACCACTCCTCAGTGCACACAAAACTTTGTCTTACTTTTGAAGAAATTAAAAGTAAAAGATAGAAACCGTGCTATTAAGCAAGCAGCTCGAGAACAATTGAACTGTATATCTGAAATATTTTCCAATTTGTTAAAGAAGCACCTCACCCTCAATAGCAAAGTTATCAAGAAATTACGTAACTATCGGGAAGACATACGTGCCATAGCTAGAAAGAAAACTCCTCTCCATAAGAAAAGACTTATATTGACATCGAGACTAATATATTAGCTGCTATATTACCTATTGCCGCTTCCTTGATCGGAAAATTATTTGGATAATGCGCACGTATTATCTTGTTCCTGAGTCTACCGCTGAGCGTGTTTTAACGGGTATTAAGCCTAAATGCGCCAACTCCACGAGTCCGGGGGTCAACGGCCAATCGTGTTTCAACCCGCAGTCGACCCATCCCGATCATATGCCGGTCTCTGAACATGTGCCAGCAAGCAGCAGCGGTCCTGTCGTGTCGTCCCATGGTGCAAGACCAAGCACTCCTACAAGATTGAACCCGTCGTCTCGCTCTGTAAGAAAGAAAAGCTACAAAAAAAAAGAAAATATCGCGATCTGGTGTATACAAAACCACAAAACTACCACCCGTGGAACTTAGAGTCACAGGGATTAGGGAGAACAAGATATCCTCCAATCCTGAAATAAGTAATTTAATACCTCTGTATGTTAAAAGTATCGACGTGCCATACGTCAATATGATGCTAGAACGAATAAAAGACAATCCCATCGTAAAATGGGATAGCCGAGGCAACCTATTGTCTTCTGTTCGATCCTCCAATATCCTGTACATGTTGAATTTACTCTAATGCAAGTCAAAACCAACGATTGCTGACATTGCTGATATAAAACACATCATTGACGCCACGGGTGTATTACCTAGCGAAATAAAAATACGCGCGTGCGGCAAAAGATTCAGGGATCTGGTTTCACCAAACAACCATCGTTGGCAACTTACAGATGGGACCCATATTAAATCCGCTTTTCCAATGTGCTAGTGCAGTCCTACATTGTGATTCAAGAAAGAAACAGAATCATGGACGTTGTAGATACTGAACCGCGTTGGACGCGCGACTTATACAGAGGGGCGGCGACGTCATGGAGAGAGAAATGCCGGAGGCGAGACGAACACGCTCGGACACGGTGGTGCCCCGAGCGGGCTTATAAGAGAGAGCAGATGGGACGATGGTTCGCTACTCGTCCCTCGCCATCAGCTGAAGCGGTACTATTCATCACTCACCAGTATACCAGAGGACACCATGTCGGACGCCTACGTGTTCAACTACAAAGACGGTTCTCCTGGCGATGACATCTACCGCAACAACAAGACCATCATCGTTTCTTCCCTCAACTGCAGTTCCTGCTACGAAAAGAGGGGGTTTACTGGACGCCTACATGGATTATACCCGCACAGTAATCTCTACCGCGAAAGAAGCCCGATCTATCAACTGAACAGGTGTCGCTGGGAAGATCGTGGTATTCCCGGTAGTCTGCATATTCGCTATCCTCCGAGTGAAAATCTCCCTTATGTGGCGTGTATCCTAACCCAGTATGCTCCTGGCCGCGAACTGGAAAATAACCCTATAAACCAAGGATATCTTCAGACGTCAAGAGATCAAAATTTCATTCGTGGGGTAAAGGAAGACAGTTATGATAACCGCCTCCGCTGGTTTAAAGAGTCCATCACAAAACTGGTAGAATGGGTGATTAAAAGCAACATTACAAGCGCTGGAATTCTTTACGTGTTGTGGAAAGCTGACTACCAACCGCATCTCCAAGAGGCTGCGGCTGAACTCCAACTGCATAATATATCGTGCGTCATCCTGGACAGATGGTGGACCTGCGATGAGCCTGAAACAAAATTAACTCTATCTGTGTCTCCCGAGCGAAACAGGAAGAGGAAACTGGTGGATACAGAGGACGATGCTGTGGCTGACGAATGGAAAAGAAAACGGGACGGTGCTGTAGTCGACGTGGATCCTGAATAACTATAGCTCCAGACAATTTCCCAATAATTATGTACATCACTAAATGTAAAATATGTCAATAAATAACAATGTAATGATGTTTAGTATGATTTACCTTCAATATGTAATTGGCATCTCGTCATGTCTACCTCTATATAATGAAATAATTATAATATTTTTGCTAGTGTCTTGCTTGCTCTAAATGGAGTCACATCATATATATGTTACCAGCATTGCGGATGGGGAAATTTACCCCAATTCCAGCACTAGCTTTACTAATAATATACAAACTCTAACATTAGACAAGGACGTGGAATATGAAGTCGGTCTACTGAACGTGTTGCTTCCCCGTCGGTATTACATTGTTAAACCGGGTGAACCAGAGTGTAGTATACACCTTGAATGTGGTATAAGACCAACGCCAGATTCAGAAGCTATTGAAAGACGCACACTGTCAAAGGCTATTAATGATAATATCTTGTATAATGCCACTGGGTATTTGCTGATGTGTGTTAACGGTATAATAACGACATTGATAAAGGAGATGGTCGATGGATACAACTACCATTTACTAGCGTATTCTAGAGAGGTTCTTGCATTTAGCTCCGCAAATGATCATTTAACTTTGTTCTGCTACAATGGTTATCATCCACAAGTTGTATTTATTAAGGTTTCCTTTGATGCGCGACTGGCCCAGGTTCTCGGTTTTGTCCCCAACTTAGGTTATGTTGTGTTTTCTTCCTTGGGTACACATGAAAACAAAAAACCCGTTCTTGTTCCGCTACATGGTCATGCCCCTCTGTTGAGAAATGGTGACGTGCAGTGTGTTCTCATTTACACTGACCTTGTCAATCCCTCTAGGTATGCAGGGAAAAATGTAAATATTCTTGATGCCTTTTCGCTCTCTGGAGGTCTAACAAAAGGCGTGCATCCAACTATATATAAGTCCCTTAAATCCAAAGTAATTGATTCGATTTCTATTAAACTCACAGATCAAAAGGTCGTCCTATGCATTTCGAAGAAGGATACCCTGTTACATGTTTACTTCATATCCGATCGCGTTGAATCTTTGAGTACATTTTGCTGTATTAATAGGAATGTTGTCCATTTGAAAAGACAGTCTCCTCGCCGCCACCATGCGGGTTACATTCATCCCTCCTTCCGTAGCAGAATATCATACCCTGTTTTCGAATGGCAAACAGATATCAACCCGAGGGAGTGGTATTGATGATATAGTCACACTTTCTTATGAACCAAGCTATCACAGAGGCGGGGGTTTATTCTCGGTTTTAGCTGGACTCGCTAAAAGAGCTTTCCCTTTCCTAGTGAAAAATGTCATTGTGCCTTCAGCTCGAACATTTGGAAACAACGTTCTAGATGATATTTCACAGGGAAGCAACTTGAGAAGCTCTATAAAAAGCATGGAATTAATTCCTTAAAGCAAGCTGCAATGAAATTGACTAGAGGAAGCGGGAAAAGAAAGTCAAGCGAGTCGGGAGGAAAAGGTGTTATAAAAAGGACATCTTTACCGAGTTGTAATCATTGTTGAACTAAGAGCAGTATGGCGAGCATCACCAGCGCGGTTGGTGTCGGGAACCCGCGTTCTCCCCTGGGGCAATATGCCGCCGGTGTCAGTGAATTGTTTCCCGCCCTAACAAAATGAGATTATTGGAAACAACGATTGCCTCCCGTTATGATGCTGATGTTTTACCTACTAACCTCGGATTCAATATGAAATTATCCGATAGATATATAGAATTTCTCATTCCTGGAACACTTGGCAGTTTTATTGATTTGGGGAAATTGGTGTTGCACACCTCTTTACGCTTAACTAAGCCAGACAATACTACTCCTCTCGAAGACGTTCAACACGTTGAATTTGCAAATAATACCGCGCACAGCCTATTCAAATCAGTGCAATGTTGTTTGGGAGATGTAGCTGTTGACAATAATGTACTTTATGGGTACACGTCATACGTTAAAATGCTGAATACTTTGTCGCCCAACAAATTGAATACAATTGGAGCCAATGCTAATATTGCCATCCCAGAGAACGGTTTTATTTCCAAAGTAACAGCAGAATACTTTGACAATGCCAGCGCGCAACACAAGACCATTATGAAGCGGGTTAAGACTCACGGTATACAACTCTGTACCCCGCTTCTTCTGGATATAAGTTCTTTAGACAGTTACTTGCTCGATGGTATTTCGATTAGACTCAGAATGGAACTATCTAGTAATGCATGGCTGCTAAATTCTCCAACTGGCGATAACATTCGTCTGCATATAGATTCAGCCAAGCTGCTTTATACGCGACTGTTTCCTTATCCTAATGCACTTCATGCTTTGAACGCGTCTCTCGCCACAGGGAATCTTTTGAAATCGACATTTACCAAAACCCTCTTGAAAACCTATGTGCTAGCCAAAGACCAAACCTCAGGAACGTATGATCAACCGTGGGGTGATGTTATTCCGGAAAACTCTCGCTTATTATAACGAGCATGGAAGCTCATTCTGGCGACTATACGCTAAATCCATTGTATTTGAGCCATGGCGATATAAGTCAAATAAGCTTAAGTGTTAATGGTAGAACCATGTATAATATTCCTAGTAAAGTCCTCATGACTATGCTGAGCTCTACCATCGTACTTTGATGCACTTGGTTTTCACAAAGACCATTTAATCGGAAAGGATATTTTCGGCAAGGGGACAATGATTTGCACATTTGATTTGCGTGCTGAAAACTTGAATGATAATTTGCCCGTTGAAATGAATGGGGGGCTTAGACTTAGCTTGAATCTAAGCAAGGGAGAAAACGAGAACCGTCTGTTGATACTGTTTGGCGAAACAGTGGGTATAATAACAGTTAATTCTGAAAGACGGCTGCAGTGTGATGTGCGCGCTTGAAGCGGCTGTGCGATGAACAACATGGAGATTGAAAGAGGATTGAGGGGGCACATAGGAAAGCAAGCCTTGTTTTTAGGCGTGTTATTGGCAGACGAGGTAAACTCTATACCTCGATATAGAAAACCTATAGTGTGCATCGTCAATACGCTACCAAGTTATTCTAAAAGAGAAATGGGACACTTGATTTGTCTCTACTATGAACCGGGCATGGCAGTGTTCCTAGATAGTTATGCTCTCGATCCAAAATTATACTCTGATCATTTCAAATATATTGATTACCCTGGGCTCAGTATGTATAAAAATGCATTTCGACTTCAAAGCACGCGAAGCGATGTGTGCGGGGCTTATGCCATGTACTTTGCCTACAATGTTTCGCACTTGGGTGTAAGAGAAACTCTTGAAAAAATATGTATGGAGTTTTCCAAGACCGAATATTCGAGGAATGATGAACACGTGATGCGATTCGCTTACAGCAAGTTTATAATGCCCGTATGTCATCAAACATTTAACACGTGTTCATAAAAAGTAAGTATTGACTTATTGATTTTTTCATAATGAATTGTATTACATTCCATGAAGCATAAGTAATTTTCTAGTTCCTTTATCGGGGGGTGGGGTGGTTGTATACCATGCTTAAATCAGAGGTCTGGCTCCACTCACAGGTCCTCACCCGTCACCGCCACTACCCCGTGCAGCCCCCGCCCCGCCCCGCCCCGCCCCGTCCCGGGCCCCGAGCAATCCTGTCGCATCTTGCCGCCGCACCTCTCGCTACCGCCGCCGCCGCCGCCGCCGCCGCCGCCCGCCTGATTTGGCGGGCAGTCTTTTATGCATGAGCCGGATCGAAACATAAAAGCGTTTTATTCATGTTTCCACAAATCGAATAAATTTTAAGACAATTATTGTGTTTTTTTTCATCCGTTTTTGATAAAGGTCATATAAACAAGTCAAACAAACTCAATGTTTATTGGAATTTGGTCAAATTATGATTCCAGATTCATCATGTGCAATTTTATAATATCAAAGGCTCCAACATTAGTCCTATATACAGAATATATTTACATATATTTTATATTTAACATAAAAATAGCAGGCAAATTCTTACACTATAAACAGTATATACAACATTCACACCAGTCCCTATCTTATAAACAACTACAATTTATTCTGAAAAGTCTGTATCTACTATCATATAATAAATGTGGGATGATGAGAGCATTTGATTTATTTCTTCCTGTTCCGCGGCTTGCATTAACATGTCTTAATCCGCCTCTTCCAGTTTTATCAAGGGAATATATTGCTCGACCAGCACATCCAGTTCTCCCCACAATTCATAGGTTTCTTCTTCTAGTTCTCCCATTTCACCGATCTCTTGCCCACCCATTACCTCGGCTAGTCTCGCTTCTGTTATGCCTCTTTCATCGCCTTCCTCCAAATTTTCTTCGTTTGACAGTGTCATGATCTGGGCTACCTCCTCCTCCTGCTCTTCCTCCTCTATCCCTATAGAATTATCGGGATGACCGTAAGATCGCGACTCCAAGGTGCTAATGTAGTATCTTTTGTCCTCAACTACAGATATCCCTCTTGGGATATTTTACTGTACTCATTCGTCCATTGCGCACTGTGAATCCCTGATAGTCAAAGGTAAATGTTTGCTTCTGGAATAGGGCGTCTTTGTATCGCTGATGAGCAATTTTCTTCTTTATGAACTTTGGAACGCCCTTAGCTGAACTCAACCGGTCACCGTCTGCCAAGAGGATGGAGTAGCATTTTGGTTTTACACCTACAAATTCTGAGATGGTTCTTTCCCCCACTTCAGACTTGAGAAATCCAAGCTTTCCTTTGTTGTCTGTGCTGTACAAGGAATGTGAGGGCTAAAGTTACTTGTGTCTATATAGCTTTTGAAGGGTTCCTGAGTACTCTGTTAATAGAACAGGAGTAAAAATTACTGTTATTAAGGAATCAGTTTCGCAATACACTAGTTTCGCCCGATCCCCGTAATGAGCCTTCAACACATTGTAATAGAAATCATATAGTCGCAGCTTGGACAGCTCTAGGATGTAGTAGCCAATGTAGTTTGGATGATTCACCCGTGAATATTTCTTATGGCGAGTTACAACTACATGACCATCATTGAGAGGTACAACGCGTTTAAAGTAAGGACTTCGGGCCAGCTTCAAAAACTTTTCGCGGTTGGTGACAATATCTATGTCTTCACTATATTTGGCCACGTTCATCAGGAATCGACCAAAAATGCTGTTTGAAATACACTTGATTGCATTTTTCTTGATAGGGCAAGTAGCACTTTTGCGGGCTTCTATGTTATCCTGAATGAAGTCCGCAAGAAAGTGCTTTTGCTTAAACGTATAAATAGCATGCACTTTTTTAACAACCAGGCCTAGTCGAATAAGTAGTTTAAGGAGGGGCAGAGCAAATAGCATTTTCTCCTGAGCAGCATGTGTTCCAATCAGTTTTATGTTCTTACACGGTGCTGGACGGTTTTCTTCATACCATTCGCGTGTGACTGACGATATATCTCTGTTGGTGATATTGTGTCTTCTGATGATCAGTGGGAGGTCATCCGTTTTCTCAACGACTTCACGTGAGACAGTCTCAGTATCGCACAGAATGAGATATCCAAAATCGCCATCGGTTGCTTGATTGACCAAGCCCCCGCTCAAAAACGACTGCATTTCTGTCTCATCTAGTTTTCTCATATCCCCACATGGCAACTTCTCTTGCATTACAGTGGGATAAAGACTGTTGAAGTCAAGATATGAAAGGAAAGTGCTTCTATCATGTTTTGGATTAAACTGAGGGTTCGTGTAGATGTTATTGGCGCGTACAAAACGACGCACAACACTTGTGTAGCCCCCACGCACATTTGTTTGAATGCAATGATATATGTCTGGGCTACTAAGCACCTCTAATTCCTGCTGTGTTTTTAGCAGAAAGGAGTCATAGGCAAATCCTGGCAGGCTAACATAATTTACAATATCCAACCTCCACTGGGTTTTCAAAATACCTCCACTCTAGGAAGACATCACATAGAAGACCAACATCCACTTTTACATAAAGCAACAAATAGTCCTTCAGGCTCTGACACCCAGCTACTTTCCAAACATTCTGAGCATGTTTATAATCACTTTCGGAAAGTTCTGCTTCTTGAAGCGAATTGAAAAATCTTTGCGTGATGGAAGACGTGTCTCAGAAAGTCGTTCCATCGAATCCATATAGTCATAACAAAACACCTGCTTTCCCTTGATCAATAATGGCAACGCAGGTGCTGGCACATCTTTCAACATCTGTTGTGTGCATATGGGTTCGTTCCCATTACTGATGAATTGGTTCGCTAAAGCCGCGAGCGAACCAGACATAAAGGCATACGAGTCAATAAATCTCAAGTCATTTATGATGACTTCATGGTATTTGTGAACTGAACGTTTTGGTCTTAGTTTGATTTTCAAGTCAGGTATCGTTAATTCACGCAGGATTAACGACATGTCGTAATTAGCATTATGTGCAATGAGAGTGAGCTGCAATTTGTGATTTTTCATTTGGAGGTTGCATCTATTACAATAAGCTCCAATGTAATTGTTTCCTGATTTTTCATGGTCATGATGTTTTACTCCTTTACCTTTTAAAAAACCCTGTTTGCAGAGAAGACAGTGAGTTTGCTCATTGTGACGTGTCGTATCTTCATCGGTCATGTTGATTTTATTGTAGCCTTTAGAAAATTTCAACTTTTTCCAGGCACACTGCATTGTATGAATAAAATGGTTTACAGCATTACTTCCACAATAGGATCCGCTTTGTACTGTTTCTCCGTTTCTATTCACTATAATGTAAGCATACGCTATGGCAAAGTGATGTCTCTTTACACATCCAGACACATTCGAAGAAGGCTGTACGAGAATACTCTCAAAGTCATAGAATGCTAAATAAGATGGCTCATATGCCTTAGCATGATTAATAAATTTCACAGTAGAACCCGCGGGTGGGAATCTTAGTCTTGTGATCATCGTTGGGCAAATTAGCACATGTTCAGCAAGCATTGTCTTGTTTTCACAGGCGCACAGGCAGATATCGCAAAACATTTTTTTCCCGCGACGTTGGCAGGTAAACAGGTTCATGTATGCGTCAAAGTCTTGGATAAGAGCTAGGTGTCTGTTCCCCAACAACAGACAATGAACAACTTCTTGATCTTTGAGCCCCTTTCTGACTAGAGTTAGTTCGCCTTTTTTGTCTTCAACGTTGTCTAGACAGTAAACGCGAATACTTATGTTGTTTAATCTTTCAAGCCGACCGAGGTCTTCCCAGGATACCGGGGTTGGAATGTTACCTGTATTAATAGAGGCCAAGCAAGCATTCTCCCATTGTCTGCCCGATGGAACTACATTTCTTGACTTTAGATAGCGATAAGCTGTTAGAACTTGGAAAACACAGTCCGTGGGTCCCGAAGGGTTGAGAACTTGTGTTTTCCCTGGAACACCCTTAGGATAGGGCACATACTCTCCAATACTATTGTGCAGCATTATAAGAGAGAAGGAAAATTTTACGCTAACTATTTCATCTAACGTAAATCCACTGCCCTCTTCGTCCGACATGTCATGTTCAAACCGATTAACAAAATATTCGGATAGTTCACGTACATATGAATCCATATCGCCATAGCTAATTACCTGCATATGACTTCTCATATACATATCTCTATATTGAACTCCACCGTCGGGGTCTTCTCTGACTAAGCGCAGATGCATGTCAACGTACACTTTAAAAGAAGGAGGTCTAACCTGCTGGCAGCCTTGGAATACAGACTCTACTGCCTCGCGAAGACGGCCAGTGTTGTTGTTGAAATATGATGCAATGTCGCCGTTGTCTGCTGGTGGGACGGGCACGTCGATCGTTGTTAAGGCCCCGTTGAAATGTTGGCTTATTTCACCTGGTGTTGGTGAGGGTGTTGTTGTCGGCCGTCCCGGGTTATAACCGCTGGGTCCTGGCTGTGGAGAACTGTTTGGATGGGAGAATCCCTCACGACGGGCTTGCTTTTTCCTGCAGGTGTCTGAAGAAAGGTAAAATAATATTAGAGAGAAATAGTGAAATTACAATTTTTTTCCTTAGAACAGACGTGTGCGCAATAAAAAACGTAGAAACTTACCGTTTGTTCCTGTATTCGCTTGTTTTCGTTTTCCTCCACTACCGATCGTTGAAGAGGAGGGCCAATGGCTGAGCCTACCAGACCCGCCTTCTTCGGAGATAGTCCTTAAGGAATACGAAACACAAATGAAATTTTTTGAACCCCTCTATCCCGCACATATTTTAATGTGACACTTAAAATACAATATGGAAAATGTGTCTCTTGTAAAACACATTTTAACAATATTGCATTTCAGAAGATATTAGGTTTTGACCTACCTTTGGTTTTGACTGGCTTCGTCGCTGAGACCCGCCCGTGGAGAACAACTTCCAATATCGCTGGGGTCTGGTTGAGAGAAACCGACATCTGATCGATCAGAGCTAGTCGACGACGTCTCTTCTGAAAAAAGATAGAAAGACTAAAGTCGATATTGCCCATGCTGCCCAGCTCTCTACCTCCCTCCCGTCATCCACATCTGCTACTGTTTTTTATGACAATCATATAAAGTAACGCAAACATTTAAGTACTTACCATTGTTTCTAGTAGATATATCTTTCGATCCAGTCCCAAGGCCCTCTGGAAGGCAGGCTGCCCTATGAGCTACGAGTGCGGACAACGGAAGTAATTATTACACCATGAACATTTGATACAGGGTGTACAGGGTCCTCATGTTTACGGGAAACAAGAACAGGAGACCTCTTGACCTGAGACCACCTTGAGAGCCTGTGAAGTGCTTGTTGGCTTGACGTCCATAAATACCCCTCGACATTGTGTGTCTGTTTGTACATGTGTGTGTGTGTGTGTGTGTGTGTGTGTGTGTGTGTGTGTGTGTGTGTTCCACAGGTAATTCCTTAATGACCCGGGGTTTATTTTAATGACTTCAAACATTAATGCTTCAGAAAACCAGAAGGCGTGGCCTCAGATACATGGAGATGTCATCGAAACATTTTTTTCCGTGATTTTTATCTCACATGAACAGATGTGTGTGTGTGTGTGTGTGTGTGTGTGTGTGTGTGTGTGTGTGTGTGTGTGTGTGTGTGTGTGTGTGTGTGTGTGTGTGTGTGTGTGTGTGTGTGTGTGTGTGTGTGTGTGTGTGTGTGTGTGTGTGTGTGTGTGTGTGTGTGTATGCATGTGCGTGTGCGCGCAAGCATGTGTGTTCCTCGGGTCAGTCCTTAATAACCTGAGGTTTATTGTAATGACTTGAATCATTAAGACTTCAATAGGCGTGGCCTCAGATACATGGAGATGTCATCGATCCATTTTTTCCGCGATTTTATCTCGTAAGACCAGATGTGTGAGCGTGTGTGTGTGTGTGTGTGTGTGTGTGTGTGTGTGTGTGTGTGTGTGTGTGTGTGTGTGTGTGTATGTGCGTGTGTGTGTGTGTGTGTATGCGCGTCAGTGGGAAGGAGGGAAAGATAAGACGCCGGAAACAGGTGCGCGGGGCACATTCCAGCCTGGTCATTAACCTAATGTCTTTAACCTTTTTCCGTGATTGTAATCAATCTTGGGGTCACTCGAGATCTCGATCTTAACTTGTGTGAGTGTGTGTGTGTGTGTGTGTGTGTGTGTGTGTGTGTGTGTGTGTGTGTGTGTGTGTGTGTGTGTGTGTGCGCGTGAGTGTGTGTATGTGTGCGTGAGCGTGTGTGCGTGTGTGTGTGTGTGTGTGTGTGTGTGTGTGTGTGTGTGTGTGCGTATGGGAAGAAAGATAAGTCACCGGGAACAGGTGCGCGTGACGTATTCCAGCCTGGTCATTAACCTAATGTCTTTAACCTTTTTCTGTGATTATAATCTTGTGGTCACCGGGAACAGGTGCGCGTGACGTATTCCAGCCTGGTCATTAACCTAATGTCCTTAACCTTTTCCGTGATTATAATCTGGTGGTCATTCGAGGGTCAAAGAAAGATCTTATCTTAACCCTTCAAGTATCCCTTCTCCGTCACCCCCTCCCTCCCTGCTGGGCACCCCTACTCCCGTCACCTTCTCGCTTCCGTACGCTAGTCCGAGAGGGGGTGGGGTGAGGGGGGGGGTTGAAAAGGTAAAAGAGATGTGTGTGTGTGTGGGGGGGGTTAGGGGGGTCTAGATACCCCTCTTCCGTAAACCCCTGCAAATTACCCCCACTCCTGTAACCCCCTGCTCACCCCCCAACCCCCACTTCCAGTCCCCCCGCTGAGCCCACCCCCACTTCCGTACATTTGTTACTACTGAAGTCTTTATCGCGATTACAATATTTAATTATTTTTCCTGTTTGTACCATCATGCGTATTATTTTTTCAAATCTTTTTTGTCTTCATTACCAAATTTTTATATATATATTTTATCGAAATTTCCACATTTCCGTAATTTTTATCGCCATTAACAAACTTTCGTATTCATTCGACGGTCCTGTAAACGGGGGGGGGGGGGGGTAACGTAAGAGGAAAAGCAGAAAAGATTAAGGAAGAAGAGCAAACGAAAGAAGGAGATATAAAGGAAAAAGAGGGAGGGCCAATGCGACGGAGATGAGTTCCGAGGCCACGTGCAGCTAAAGCCTTGCGACCATTATTGACAGATATTTCTTTTACAACAAAGGAGACAGCTCAGGGGCAACAAAAAGTGGAGAAAAAAAGCCCGCTACACACTGCTCCCACAACAGACAAAAGTAAAGAGTGGCCAGAAGAGGAGTCAATTTCGGGTGGAGAGGTGTCTTGATACCCTTTTCTTGAAAGAGGTCAAGTCATAGGCAGAAGGGAATACACACAAAGGAAGGCTCTTCCAGAGTTTACCAGTGTAAGGGATGAAAGAGTGAAGATGTTGGTTAACTCGTACGTAAGGGATTTGGACAGTAAAGGGATGAGCTTGAGTAGAAAGTAGTGTGCGGCGGATCCGCGGTTGGGGAGGAGGCATGCAGTTAGCAAGATCAGAAGAGCAGTCAGCGTAAAAATATCGATAGAAGATAGAAAGAGAGGCAACATGGCGGCGGAATTTAAGTGGTAGAAGACTATCAATAAGAGCAGGAGAGCTGATGACACGAAAAGCCTTAGACTCCATTCTGTCAAGGAGAGCTGTGTGAGTGGAGCCCCCCCACACGTGAGATGCATATTCCATGCGAGGGCAGACAAGGCCCCTGTATATGTGCAGCATCTGTGCGGGGGAGAAGAACTGGCGGAGACGATACAGAACACCCAACCTCGAGGAAGCTGTTTTAGTGAGAGAGGAGATATTATGGAGTTTCCAGCTGAGATTTTGAGTTAAGGATACACCGAAGATGTTTAGTGTAGGAGAAGGTGACAGCTGAGTGTTGTTGAAGAAAAGGGGATAGGAGTGTGGAAGGTTGTGTCGAGTAGGAAGAAAATGAGTTTTTGAGGAGTTTAAGGACACCAGATTCTTCTTGCCCCAATCGGATATGACAGTAAGGTCTGAGGTTAAGCGTTCTGCGTCCTCCAGCCTGGAATCGTATAGTTCCTGTTTTATGGCCTTCTATCAAAAGAAGTTGAATAATGCAGAGTAAAGTCATCGGCGTAAAAATGGATAGGACAGTTCGTTTTGGAAAGATCATCAATGAACAATAGAAAAAGAGTGGGAGATAGAACAGAGCCCTGTGGGACACCACTACTGATATGTTTAGAGGAAGAACAGTGACCGTCTACTACAGCAGTGATAGATCGGTCAGAGAGGAAGCTGGAGATAAAAGATAAAGGTTCAGAGAAAAAGATAGTAACCTTAGGAGGAGGATTTGTAAAGCAAAGATTTGCGCCAGACCCAATGAAAAGCTTTTGATATGTCTAGCGCAACAACAAGAGTTTCACCGAAACGGCTAGGAGAAGATGACCAAGAGTCATTTGGGAAAGCAAGAAGCTCACCAGTAGAACGCCCCTTGCAGAACCCATACTGGCGATCAGAAAGAAGAACAGAAGTGGATAAATGCTTAGGAAACTTCCGGTTAAGGATTGATTCAAAAGCCTTAGATAGACAGGAAAAAAAAGCTATAGGGCGGAAGTTTGAGGGATTGGAACTGTCACCCTTCTTAGGCACAGGCTGTACGAAGGCGTACTTCCAGCAGGAAGGAAAAGTAGATATTGACAGGCAGAGCCGATAGAGTTTGACCAGACAGGGTGTCAGTACGGAAGCACAGTTTCTAAGTACAACAGGAGGCCCTCCATCAGGTCCATAAGCCTTCTGAGGGTTAAGGCCAGAGAGGGCATAGAAAATATCAGTCTTAAGAATCTTAATAACAGGCATAAAGGAGTCAGAGGGGTGATGAGTAGGAGGAATACGCCCAGAATCGTCCAGAGTGGAGTTTTTACAGAAAATCTGAGCGAAGAGTTCAACCTTAGAGATAAATGGGACGGCGGTGCTGTCGTCAGGATTAAGGAGAGGAGGGAAAGATGAAGAAGTGAAATTGGAGGAGATATTTTTGGCTAGGTGACAGAAGTCTCTAGGAGAATTAGAAAAAGCAATGTTTTGACATTTACTATGGAGGAAAGAGCTTTTGGTAGATCGAAGAATAGATTTGGCATGATTCCGGGCAGAAATGTAAAGCTCATGATTGTGCGAAGGCACTAGTACCTTTTGTGTGCTGCCTCTCTATATTTGATTGCGGAGTAGAGAAAGTACGTGGAAAGTGTGCCTCCATTCCAGAGACAATCACCTCTGTGATGCGCTGGGCACACACAGAGGGGTCTCTGTCCTGGAAGCAGTAGTCATTCCACGGGAAATCGGAAAAGTACATCCTCAGGTCGTCCCACCGAGCTGAAGCAAAATGCCAGAAGCATCGCCTCTTCGCAGGGTCCAGAGGTTGTACAGGAGCGATAGGACAGGATACAGAAATAAGATTGTGACCGGAGGAGCCCAACGGAGAGAACAGCTTGACAGAGTAAGCAGAAGGGTTAGAGGTAAGGAAGAGGTTTAGTCTGTTGGACCTGTCTCTAAGACTGTCGGGAATACGTGTAGTGTAATGAACCAACTGCTATAGATCATTGAGGATAGCAAAGTTGTAGGCTTGTTCACCAGGCTGGTCAGTGAAAAGGATGAAAGCCAACGCTGGTGGTGAACAATGAAATCTCCTAAGATATAGATTTCAGCGAAAGGAGAGTGGGTCAAGATGTGCTCCTCTTTAGAGTTCAGGTAGTCAAAGAATTTTATATAGTTAGTAGAGTTAGGTGAGAGATACACAGCACAGATGTATTTAGTAATAGAATGACAATGAAGTCGTAGCCAGATGGTGGGAAACTCTGAAGAGTCAAGGTTGTGGGCATGAGAGCAAGTGATGTCGTTGCGTACGCAGACGCAACATCCAGCTTTGGATTGAAATTTAGGATAGAGATAGTAGGAGAAAACAGAGTAGAGATTGCTGTCAGTAGCCTCAGAAACCTGTGTTTCGGTGAGGAAGAGAAAGTGAGGTTTAGAGAAGGAGAGGTGGTGCTCCACAGAATGAAAACTGGGACGTAGACCGCGAATGTTGCAGAAGTTAATGAAAAGAAAGTTCGAAGAGGTATCAAGACACCTCTTGGGTCGATGGCCGAAAGTGGAGTCAGCTCTGGGGGCATTTGTGTTCCCCCCCCCCCCCTCCCCCCCACCAAACGAGGATTCCGAGGCATTACTTGGAGTCGCCATTTTTAATTTTGAAAAAAAAAGGTAACTGGTGCATGTGTGTAGCGCGTATGTAGTGTGGTGTGGAAAGAAATAGGATCTGTCTTAGATAGCAGATAGTCCTTAAAATATCAGTAACAAGAAAAAAAAAACATGATCATTAGTTTCACCTTCACGATTAGCCTCATCATCGTCATCATTAGTCCCTGTAATTGTATGTACGTCATCACTCCCTGCTAATTGGCTGAACCAGTGAACCCTACACTATGGACCGGAAACTTGCCCCAGCCCTGTCAATAAGCCGTGAATTTTGGAAAATCAACCTCCTTGGTCCGAATCGCCATAACTCCTTTATTTCTGGGGCTACATAAATGTTTTTGGTATCAATCGACGGCGAAATGAAAGGGCTATATTCTTTAATAAGCGACGGGCTCAAAAAATGATTCGGAATGGTAAAAAAATAGAATAATAAACGACTGAAAAAAAACTATTTTGGAGTCTCCAACCTTGAAACCCAGAATTCTTTTTAGAATTTCAAAAACCTTATTTAACAAATCATTTAGCGCTACCAATCTGCATTTTAATATGATGCATAACATTTTCCTACTCCCAGTAGTTTCGTCGCTAGAGTTCGAAACGTAAACCCTTTTGAGAACTTTGCTATTGCCTCTAGAAAGCTGTAATTTAAAATGTATCCACTCTTGACACTGTAGTTTGACCAGCTCAAAGGAGTTTTTGATAGCTCGATTCTCAGTTTGTCGTCGAGCCGTCACAAAATAGCCTGTTTTCGGCCCTTTTGCCACGATTTGGACAAGTCCTACTTTTTTGCTTTTAACTTTTTCATTTATTTTGTGCTTTCCATTTGTTTAATCTGTATTAATAAAGCTTTCATTTGCCACCAGCACCGCCTTCCCCCTAGTAGTTTTTTTGCTCGAGCTTGACCAGAAGGTGCGACAAAAATTCGCCGAGCTGACTCATTTCACGCGCCGCGACGAAAACCTTCCTGACGCCACAAAAAAATGATATATCTGCATAAGAATTCATATATGAACACTTCAATATGTTGACTATCTTATATTAAAATCATTTTAAGATATCTATATGAAAATTTACTATTTTTTTTATTTCCTATATTATTATTATTTTTTTATATTATTATTATTTTTATATTTATATTATTTTATATTTTTTTTTTTTTAATATATATATAAATATATATCATATATATATATATATATATATATATATATATATATATATATATATATATATATATATATATATATATATATATATATATATATATATATATATATATATATATATATATATATATATATATATATATATATATATATATATATATATATATATATATATATATATATATATATATATATATATATATATATATATATATATATATATATATATATGTTTATATATATATATATATATATATATATATATATATATATATATATATATACCGTCACCTGGTACCACATGCTGCCCCGCGACCCACGTGAGTACACACCGAGGGGGGGAGATGAGAATATGGATGATGGGAATGGGAGGAGGTGCAGAACGTGATGCTTGGAGGGAGGAAAAGAAGGAAAAGGAGGGATGGGGAAGGAGAAGTAATGAGGAAAATAGGAGATGATGTGAAGTGGAGAAGGGACTTACAAGAGTGATGCCGGGTAGGTG
The DNA here is from genome assembly GCF_024679095.1 of Eriocheir sinensis. Taxonomy (NCBI): domain Eukaryota; kingdom Metazoa; phylum Arthropoda; class Malacostraca; order Decapoda; family Varunidae; genus Eriocheir; species Eriocheir sinensis. The sequence goes on along the minus strand of NW_026112329.1, from coordinate 27,332 downwards.
AGGGAAAGATAAAAAGAGGAGATGAGAAGCAGAGATAATGGGAAAGGGAAGAAGGGGAAGACGACGCTCGTCGTTTGTTTGTTGAGTGCAAAATGGAAGCATATCAGGAATGATGCGAAATAACAAATAATAAGGATGAGTAGCGATAGATAATATATAAATAATAGCATTTACTACCCTTTCGAGGTCTTCTAACATAGTAGACACAGTATGTAAATGACCGGACTGTTCCAAAAGTCGTTTGTTCCATTATAAATCCTGTCCAGCTTTGGACTGCGTAGAAAGTTGTACAGGCTGTTGCAAATGAAAAAAAATTACGTCATTTTGCATTACACAAAGTGCAGTTGGTGATTGAAACAATGTACATATGACATCACAGTTGCTCCATCATAACATTGAGATATATAACTACAATCTAGTCCACATTCATTTAGTGTTTTAAGAACACTTAAAACACTAAATGAGGCCAGGCTTTCTGCATCAAAATTATCTGTTGCTGGCATAACAATTAGACTCTCCTTTACTTTACACATCGTACAACTACAGACACAGTATACTTTTCTGTGTTGGTTGGGTCACGAGCTCCATCAGACTTAATGCTGAAAAATTGTGTGTCAGCCTCCTTGATATCATAAACAACATTCTCTATGACTGTCTTTCATAATGTCTATTATCTCATTCTGAATCCTAGCAGAAGTGTAGGGGGCACTCTTTGGAGTCATTTGAATAATCTCTGAGAGCTTCTTATCTATAGACAATGTATACTGAAGTAACTTCATAAAAAGACCAGATGGCCCACCTTGAGACTCACCACTTGTATCGAGACACCCTGCTCCACTCCTACACTCTCCACACATAGGTAGCTCATTCACACAGAAAAACTGAATTACCTCTACCACTGATTTAATATAGTACCTGTTTTCTCCAACTGCTTTTCGTTTACCATTGTACTGACACTCTGGTTCTTCTCCATGCGCATTTTTCTCGCCATGGCTTCTATGCGAGTTTGAGGATTCTCGTGTTTTTGGAAACCTTTATGTTTGTCTAACGCATGGCACCAGCTTGAGCAACCCTCTTTAGTAAATGTACAGTTTTTAGAAGAAATTTTAAAATGTCTACAGGGCAACAAAATGCTGCCCCCTTTTTACTGAACACTCAAGCCATGTGCGTCCATTATACCAGGATGCTGAGAAGTCTCTCTTACTATTACCATACTGCTTTGGCTTAAAAGAAGCAAACTTAGGCTGTACTAGTCCACGATCAGCCTCCCTTAAATCTGAAGGAATTTTGATTTCACTTGGTCCTGATCCATCTCTACCAGTCTTGTTTTTTTCTCAGTTTTTTCTTTTTTATGAGGCCTGAAATATGAAGGTACAGACATAGCTGATAATTTTGTGAAGATTCTTCACACGAATCTATCCATATGGTCACATTGCTCCTGACCTGTAGGAGTGACACCAAGCTTTTGGTAAAGTCATATTATGGTATGGGGTAGAATACAAGCTGCAATCCTATACTGTATCTAGGCCTAAAAAAACTAGGATCGACCTAAAGATAATGAAAAAATAGCCTTGACTTTCCTAGCCCGACCTGACCTCATAACACTGGTCAAAAAATCTTGATAATACTTATTGTGAAGGAATGTGGCCAGGCGTCGTTAAGATGGAGGGGATGCGCCGGACCAATCCTCTCTTTAGGCCCGTTAATACTTATTGTGAGGGAATGTGGACAGGCGTCGTTAAGATGGAGGGGATGTGCCAGGCCAATCCTCTCTTTAGGCCCGTTAAAACTTATTCTGAAGGATTGTGTCCAGACGTCGTTAAGATGGAGGGGATGCGCCAGACCAATCCCCTCTTTAGGCCAGTTAAAACTTATTGTGAAGGAATGTGTCCAGGCGTCGTTAAGATGGAGGGGATGCGCCAGACCAATCCCCTCTTTAGGCCCGTTAAAACTTATTGTGAAGGATTGTGTCCAGGCGTCGTTAAGATGGAGGGGATGCGCCAGACCAATCCCCTTCTTTAGCCCCGTTATCTCTCAACTTCCACGGGCGGCAGACGAGATATAAACCACAAGAAACGTTTAACAGTTAAGAAAATTGGAGTTGTATAAGGAAATATTTATTTTCTTGTCATTTGACATTAAAAAGAACCTGAAAATGACATAAGGCAGAGTAAGAAGCGAAGATGCGGCGTTTTCTGATGATATTTTGCATCTTTTTGGCCGCTAGGCAACGTTGTCCGACTCTTTCGTGGCCGTGGCTTTAATCTCGGAGCAAAGCTGTTTTTTTCGTATGTTGGAGCTTCCTGCATCATCTCTTAACATAATCATCATGTGCGGGCGAGGAAATATACATTTTTGCAATATTATAGTTGACATCAAGCTAAAACAAGGAGAAAATTCGAGTTGGTTCAGAACTCATACATGCGAGCTGTGAACATAACTCTCGCCACGGAGAAATAGTCTGCCGCTGCATGAGGGGCATGTACAAAGGATTAAGCACAGGATATCTGTAGTCATCCTCATGAACAAATCGTCGAGTTCCTCCATCTTCCTACTTCCGACAGTGTGTGCACTCTGAGTACTTGGGTCTGAAGAGTGATGTACACGAGTTATTCCCGGACGGTGGCGCCTGTCGTCTGGCAGCGGGGCTGTAAGTCGTTTTCAGTAGAAACGCTGTGTTGTATGCTATCGTTTGACTTCTCGGTGACACTACTGAAAACTCCTAATGTTGCCTAGCCTTGTGTTGAAATGGCTGAACCCTTGGAAGGTTGAAACACACTTGGCTAAGGCGACGATGTACCATACAAATGTTGCCAACATGCTGCCTCGGTGGGATCGCGGCCTTATTACATCTGTGAGGTTCATCTTGTGTGCCAAAAAAAGGTTAACAAGTACCATTCTTCTTCAGTACCAACACTTAGTTCCGAAACAATTTGCATCGCATTGCATTCCCTCGATCGATACTTCAGGAGCAAAGTATCATCGTGGTAAACAATTTTGTCTGATCTCGAGATTTTTCCTCGCTTAAGATAACACACGGCATATTTATCTTTAGTTGTATATCGTAACATTATCTTTTTAACACACACACACACACACACACACACACACACACACACACACACATTACTTTTACAAAGTTATGCGAGTGTGATGCAGAATTTTATCAGGATGATGATGGTGGTCTTAGTTTTTGTTAATAATGAATGGTGGGGTCAAGAAACCGGGTGGGAGTGAGGTGTGTGAAGTCGTCGGTTATGGATGAACTGGGCACACCCACGGCCGCCGCGGAGGGCTGGGGCTCGGGGCATCATTCAGCACAACGCAGGGAGATGGGGGACGCACACTGTGGTATGGAAGGCCGTGCTTGCAAGGCTTTACAACCCATTATAAGGATTTGGAAGCGATGATGTAACTATCTCTAAGTGTTTGTTAGTGATTGAAAGTGTTATGATTGGAGGTACTTGTGTGTTTTCTCTCTCCCTTTCCTTCTCCTCCTACTCCTCTTCCTCTTCCTCTCTCTCTCTCTAGCTGTAGTTTAAAGGTTCCTCTATCTCTCTGTGGTCTGGAAACCGTTGTCAGGGCGCTAATAACAGAGACATCACGGTTTCAATGACTGGTTTCTGGGTTCACGTGCGGATTTTTTTTTCAAAGCTGTTACTTTTTCGCATTGTTCTCTGATTCCAAAGTTCACTGAGGGTTTCTCGTGTTCTCTACTGGAAGATTAAAGGTTTCTCTGTCTGTCTGTGGTATCGATGGTTCTAAAAATCAGGTATTCTTGACATTAATGGCGTAATATTTAAAGCATTAACCTATTAGACTCATTAGAGGAACAGTTAATACTTCCTTCAAAAAATCCTCCTTAGTCTGCCTTAAAACTGCCATACTCTTTTGAGACTTGTTCTGTTTTGAGCGAACATTACGATATTTCAGCCTTGTGACGTCAACGATGCAGCGTCTCTTGGCCTATAGTTGTAGATCAAAGGTTTTTCTACCATTCCGGGGTCTCGAGACCGTTCTCTGTGTGCTAACAGCAGAGATAGGACGGTTTTATTGAGTGGTTTCTAGGTTTTCAATATCGGAGAAAAATTTGAAAAGGTGTTACGTTTTTGCTTCGTTCTCTAAATCTGTTTGTTTTTAGTCGTGCTCTCGGTCTCTAGATGTAGATTAAAGTTTTTTTATCTACCTGTGGCTTCGAAACCGCTCTCCGCGCGCTAATAACAGAGGTATGACGGTTTTAATGAGTGCTTTCTGGGCTCTGGTGACGAATTTTTGCAGAGCTGTTACGTTACCGCTCCGTTCTCTGACTCCAAAGTTTTCTTGTACGCCTCTTGGTCGCTACCTGAAGATTAAAGGTTTTTCTGTGTCTGTGGTCTCGGTGGTTCTTAATAAGTCATTCTTAATGTTACTGGCACAATATTTCAGCCCTAACCTATCAAGGGAACAGCTATAACGTTTCAAACAAATCTTCCTCAGTCTACCTTAAAACTGCCATTTTCCTTGAGACTTTAATCGTTTTTAGCAAATATTACGCTATTTCGGCCTTGTAACATCAATGATATAGCGTATTTCCACGTTATAAACTATTTCCTATCGCTCGGTGCGTATTTCCGGCTTTCATAAGGGCTGGAAATACAAGAAATAGGGAATTGGAAGCGGACGCGTCCAAGGAGTACCTCAAATATGACAGGTCGTTCCCGTAGACTTTTTCAGAGAACTTATACGTCGGTGTTCTCGCTTTGGTGTCTAATGCTGAAGGTTCCTAAGACGGCCTCTTGATCTTTGTTTGTCGAGTAAGGGTTCCTCTATCTATCTGTGGTCTCGAAAACGTTTTCTGTGCGCTAATAACAGAAGAATCACGGTTTTAACAGGTGTGGTTTCTGAGTTGTCAATATGAACGGAAACTTTCGCAAAGTTGTTACGTTTTCGCTTCAATCTCTACTTCTGTGGTTCTCCAACGCGGTCTCTTAGTCTCTAGTTGTAGATTAAAGGTTTCTCTATCTGTCTGTGGTCTCAAAACCATTTTTTGGATCGAGTAAGGAAGGTAGGAGCTGTTTAAATAAGGTTTCTCTCACAGACGACACAAAGATTGGTAACTCGGTTCTCACTGACGAAGACAGGCAAAGCCTCCAAGAGGATTTGCACAAAATTTCAGCTTGGTCGGATAGATGGGAGATGCCCTTTAACGTAGACAAGTGCCAGGTCCTTCAAGTTGGAACGAGGAATAAAAAGTTTGATTACGAAATGCGCGGCGTTAAACTCAAAAGCGTTCAATGCGTCAAGGACTTGGGGGTCAAAATCGCGTCAAACCTCAAATTCTCACAGCAATGCATCGATGCAGCAAATAAAGCGAACAGAATGTTGGGCTTCATTAAAAGAAACTTTTTATTTAAGAATAAAGATGTAATACTCCCGCTCTACAACAGTTTAGTCAGACCCCACTTGGAATATGCGGTACAGTTTTGGTCTCCCCACCATGCAAAGGATATTGCTAAATTAGAAGGTGTTCAGCGTCGGGCAACGAAAATTATCCCTTCCTTGCGCAACAAATCCTACGAAGAAAGGCTTTCTACCCTTAACATGTTCTCTCTTGAGAAACGTCGCCTCCGAGGAAAACTGATCGAATGTTTTAAAATACTTAATGGTTTAACGAATGTAGACAGATCAACATTGCTTATGATCGATGACACTTTGCGCACGAGGAACAATGGCGTAAAACTCAGATGTAGACAAGTAAATTCAGACTGCACCAAATTTTTCTTCACCAACGTTGTAGTGCGAGAATGGAATAAGCTCCCATCATCAGTGGTCCAGTGTAACACGATTGACTCCTTCAAAAATAAGCTCGACCGTCACTTCCTTCAACTTAATATCAACTAGAGTAGAAATGCAACGTTTTGGAGTCTTCTGATTAATGTAAAATCACTTAGGTTTAAGGACAGACCACCAAGTCTGGACCATGGGGTCTGTGTGGTCTGATTTTCTATGTAAATCTCTGTAAATCTCTCTCTCTCTCTCTCTCTCTCTCTCTCTCTCTCTCTCTCTCTCTCTCTCTCTCTCTCTCTTCTCTCTCTCTCTCTCTCTCTCTCTCTCTCTCTCTCTCTCTCTCTCTCTCTCTCTCTCTCTCTCTCTCTCTCTCTCTCTCTCTCTCTCTCTCTCTCTCTCTCTCTCTCTCTCTCTCTCTCTCTCTCTCTCTCTCAGGTAAGCATAGGTGAGGAATAATTAACTAAAAAAGCTTGTTATCACGAAGTCAGTTCCACCGTGGGATATATTGATATTATTTTTACTGTCATTTATATTTATTACAGAACGTGACTGATTAACAAAAAAAATTGGATTCGTGAATTTTTACAATGGACTGACTGAAGGGGGGAGGAGGAGGGGGAAGAGGAGGGGGCTGTGTGTGTGTGTGTGTGTGTGTGTGTGTGTGTGTGTATGTGTAATTCACCTCTTTTTCACCTCTTGGTCTGCTGCAGGTCTCTCTCGAGACAGCCAGCCGTTCCACTAAGGAAGGAGCTCAGAGCTCAGTGACCGATCTTTGTGTAGGACTGAGACCACTCACACACAACACACCGCGACAACGAGGAACTCCTCGCCTTATGTCGCGTACCTACTCACTGCCAGGTGAACAGGGGCTACACGTGAAAGAAGGTAAACCCAACTTATCTTCACCCGGTCAGGGAATCGAACCCCGGTCCTTCTGGTTGTGAGGCAGACGCTCTAACCACTGATCTACCGGGCACTGTGTGTGTGTGTGTGTGTGTGTGTGTGTGTGTGTGTGTGTGTGTGTGTGTGTAGGTATTATCATGCCTGCACTTAAAGAGTTGCTCGCTGTGTAGTATTGCCGCAATGTTTGGCTGAAGTATTGGCGGCCGTGTTTGTGCTCCCAGGAGTAAAAGAAAAAACTACAGCATCGCGCGCTATACAACCATCAACTAGATTTTGCTTCCTCATTCCTTGCTGTTTTATGAATAAAACACGCAAAAACAGACACTTAGGATACATCAAACTATGTGATTTATTTTCTTGTCCTGGGAAGAAACAGGAAAAAGAAAAAAAGAGCAATAATCTATACATGCCTGAACGCTGCGATACGATTCTTTCTTTTCACACTTGTTTAAGTAAAGACACACTGTAATTATACAAAACTTGCTGCTTCATGATAAACAAAACAAGTGAAACACAACAATAAGGAATACATGTGAACTAAACTTCCCTTTGACTTTTTCTCGTATAAAAAAAACGAGAAAACTTTAAATACATATAACTTTAAGTGTTATATATATATATATATATATATATATATATATATATATATATATATATATATATATATATATATATATATATATATATATATATATATATATATATATATATATATATATAATTGCTTCGCGATGAGGTAGTAAAAATAAAACCAATTATCTCTGCATACACGAAGGCAGGACTTTGCTTCTTCATTCTTTGCTCTTGCCAAAAAAAAAAAAAAGAAGTAGTTTAAATGCCAAACGTTCCGTATTTTTCTCCTTTTTTGTGACGAAAGAGGAGCAACAAAGCAAGATTTATCCACACATGACCGCTGACCTTGGCTGCCTTCTTTCTTTACAGTTGCATATAAATATAAGACGAAAAACGCTTTATATTATATGAAGCAGAAAGTGATAGAAATGGTATGGACACTTTAAAGGAAGGGAAGAGGACCGAAAACCAAGAAAATACCTGGAGTGGCGGCCGCTACCTGTTGGCAGGACGAGGAAAGGATGGATGGGAGGAGTGAGGGACGGATTGCAGGGGAGAGGTCTTGAGATGGACCACGTGGAGGAGGGGACGATATATGAACACCGTGCAGGGTGGAGACGGATCGTGGGGAGTGATATCAGCTGATAGATGTTCATACATCTACCTGGCGTAGGGTGAGAAAGGTGTGAGAAGGTTAAGGACTGGAAATAACTCTGATTAGTATCATACATTACGGTTTACCAGACGTGTATTCCGTCCCTTAGGATCTTGCATCTCGTGTATGTATGACAACAGCTTGGAAGTGCTGTAAATGCCATTATTAGGGATATTCATATCTTGGTGATGCATATTTTAAGTAAGAGTTTCTTTTGGTTGTGATCTTGAAAAGGAAAAAAATAAGAGGAATATTTACGTTTAAATATATAATCATTTATTAGGTTGTAAGCACTTCATATATTTTTCTTGTTCTGAGACACACATCATCTTGACTGGTACAATTTTTTTTTTCTAGAATAAATGTTACAGAGCTCAGATAGTCATCAGTTTAAATGGTCCAAAATAAAGGAATCATTCTTAAAGTGCTATACTAAATGTTATAGATTGCAATCATATATAAGAAAAGAATAATTGGTACAAAATGATTATATCATCAAGCAGCAATACATTAATATTTTTGAGGTTTTATCACTATACTCTGTTCACTTGAAGCGTGCATCTGGCTCCTCGCGGGGCTTTGTACGACGCACGTGACAGGCTGTCTGATCATAATTCTCGCTCACGGGCGCTGCTCGTGATTGGCTGTCCAGCTGTGTGCTCAGTCTCGGGCCTCTCTGGTGTTATGTTTCTACATTATTTCCCGTAGCTCACCTACGCTATTTTGGTACAGAGAAAAAGACTCGGTGATGATTGTAGAACATAAATACGTTTGTCACAACTCGTAAAACAAAATATAAAGAAATTGTGGCGAGTATAGTTGAAAGAGCATTGTACTCAGTCCTCCGTAGCACGAGTAGGTGTTTTGTTTATATCACGGTATTATTTATAATCTGTTTACACGATCGTGTTCGGAATGCTTTTCTTTCTACCAAAATAGCGTATCTTGTACAATAGGTGAGCTACGAGAGATAATAAAAACAAAACACCGATCATTTCTCAGTCCATGGCAGTGATTCTCGCCGCGCACGAGACTCGCCGCTACTCGTGCTACGGAGGACTGAGTACAATGTTCTTTCAGCTATACTCGCCATAATTTCTTTATTTTTTGTTTTACCGAGTTGTGACAAACGTATTTATGTCCTACAATCATCACCGAGTCCTTTTCTCTGTACCAAAATATCGTAGGTGAGCTACGGGAAATAATAGAGAAACATAACACCAGAGAGGCCCGAGACTGAGCACACAGCTGGACAGCCAATCACGAGCAGCGCCCAGGAGCGAGAATAGGCGCGCCTGACAATCACCAAATGGAGGGCTACCAACTTGGCGGAGGAACTTTTTTGGCAGCCATAGCCGGTAACTGGCTAAAGAGTAGCCTATCCAGATATTTTGTTTTTATTTACCAATGATCCACGAGACATCCTGGAGGTAAATCAAAACAGCCTCGTAAGGACCAGCAGGTCTGCTGTTGTTTGTTCTTCCTTTGTGTTTCTTTGTATGTGCTTATCTTTGAATTCATTGATACACACACTGGTAATATTTCTGTGATGTCTGATTCACTTGTTTGAGTGAAAGTCTATGGTGAAAAACAGTCACAAATTAGTGTCACTAGTAAAAATGATCCTAGTAATGAAAGTTTTGCCACCATGAAATATACACAAGTAGATAAATATGAAAGCTCACTTAGTCACAATAAGTGACATCAGAGTGAAATAAACTTATTTAGACTGAAATAAACATATTCAGAGTGAAATAAAGATATTCAGAGTGAAATAAACATATTCAGAGTGAGATAAACATATTCAGAGTGAAATAAACATTCAGAGTGAAATAAACATATTCAGAGTGAAATAAACTTATTCAGAGTGAAATAAACTTATTCAGAGTGAAATAAACATATTCAGAGTGAAATAAACATATTCTGAGTGAAATAAACATATTCAGAGTGGGATAAACATATTCAGAGTGAAATAAACATTCAGAGTGAAATAAACATATTCAGAGTGAAATAAACATATTCAGAGTGAAATAAACATATTCAGAGTGAAATAAACATATTCAGAGTGAAATAAACTTATTCAGAGTGAAATAAACTTATTCAGAGTGAAATAAACTTATTCAGAGTAAAATAAACTTATTCAGAGTAAAATAAACTTATTCAGAGTGAAATAAACATTCAGTTCATTTTTTGCAATATAATAAAAAAAAAGAGTTCTGTTGGAAGCTTATAGGCTAAGGCCTATCTATGATATATATTATATCCACTCATTGTGATTTACACCTTATTATAATGACAATTTAAAAAAAAAATAATAAAGGGGTTTCTTTCCCCGCAAGTGGGGTAGAACGCCCACTGGGTAGGCCTTTTACCCCACTCTGGCTTACAATAAAACTCACAGAAACATAAGGAAAATATTTTTTTCACATTATAAAAATATAATATGCATTCCCTTTTTGAAAACTATACCTTATATATTTATCGATGTGAAATATAGGAGCACAATCAAATTTGTGTCTCCTAATGAATAATGTAAAACTAAACAATTAATTAATTTTCTAAAAGGTATCCTCTTCTTTCAGACTAGTAATATTAGACAGCTTCCCTTTCTTCTGAATTTTTGTAACAAAAGGAACATCAACTTTCATGAAAAAATTTATGGAACTAAATGTTCAATTAATATGATAAAATATGTCCTTTCTGTTGAATATCGATATCTGAAACAGTGTAACGGGCTTGTCGGGGGGCGTTTAAAGGGTGTTGATTAAGACTTCAGCTTCCTTAAGGCGAATTATATTCGTAGCCTTTATGTACAAGAAGCGACGGAGCGAGAGCGACTGTCGTTGTGTGTCAGTCGGACTCTCGTGAAGGAGTGGCGAGTTACAGGTTGGAAAATAATGGTTACAATTGGTCACGTATGTCAAGGTGACCTCCACGCACCATCGGAGTGCTAAGTATACAAAACTGAGACGGTAAACACTGACGGACGACATTCCTATAAGGTGGCGTGATCTATCTGTCGTGGGTTTTTTCCATTGACAATTGTATGCCTAATTCGTGGTGATATTAAATAATAATAATACATTGATATCCTACTATAACACTGCTCGGTCACCTACCAGTGATCGCGACCTCGCGATATATAAAAATCGAAATAGCAGTCTAGGTACCACGAACATACATAGTGGGAGTTTGTCAAGCAGACTGCCTATGATACAATCATATTAAAACACTGGCTATGTAAGAACAGATGTGGAATTATAATATATATAGGGAGAGGGAAACCACAACGTGTGTGACATGAAACATAAGAAACCTCTCAAAAGATAAATATAAGGACACATGTATAAGAAACTATCAACTGGCATAGTTACAGACAATGAAACGTTGATCTAGCTCCTAAAAAAAAAATACAGTAGTGAAACACAGTACAATGTTAAGTATAGGAGCAGCCAGGTTTCTGTCCCCTGACTTGTCTGAGAAAAGGAAAAACTACCTTGCCAGTGGCCTCCCGGCATCCAGTCGCCGTGTCTGCACAACCAAATAATCGTGCAGGACAGAGTTTCTCCTAATAAGGTAGCACATGACGACGAGACTGACGAACATCAGAAACATTGGTACAAAAAATCCAGGGTACAGGTAGGGGAGATGCAAATAATCAGGCAGCGTTTCCTCCAGGGTTTCCGCAAACTCTGTTTTGTTCGCGAAAGACAATGAATTAAGGGAATTAGTCACATACGAGATGCTGGAGAAATGAATGTCATCGAGAGACCGTAGAGGAAACACTCGATGGGAAATATTGGCCGTGAAAACCAGACGAATCCGGGACGGGTACGTTGTTATGTTAGTGGAGCGGATATAGCATGCTTCCGCTATGGCATAGTGACCAGTAACCCGTTGATAAGTGGTACCCTTCGGGCAGATGACCGATACATAGAAGGACTGAGGGAAATAAAAATAATGCAGACCCTGAAAGTTCTTATGGAAAACAGGCGTTGGTGTTAGCTGCTTGTACGGGCCCAGGGACAGAGCGTCTGACGCGTTCACGCGGGTGAGGGCGATCTCGCAAACCCTCCCCGAACTGGAAGGAAGGCAAGAGAGACGCAGAGCAATAGAATCGCCTGAAGACCGTCTCCTTGCAATACTGCAAGAGTGAGTAGCTACCGTTGAATACAGAGCGAAATCCTTCGCGATTAGAACAAGACGGGGACGTGTCCAGGGCCAACACACTGTCCTTTGCCGAAAAAGGGAACGGGACAATTTCGTGTGCCTCAAACACGTCCGCCGTCTGAAATGGAACATGAATGATTATGGCATCAGGGGTGAGGCTGGACTCAATCAAGGGGTAAAAATATTGACTCATGTCCGGGGTGAATAAAGGCGTCAGGCTATAATTTTGATACCCGATCTGGACAGTCGTTCTCAAATCGTGTAGAGGGAACAAGGCAGGTGTGACTCTACCGTGCGCTGCATCAACCATGTTGCTAATAACCTGCTGATTAGCCGTTGCGACGGAGTTAATGACGTTTTCCAATACATGCAAGGCCTGATCTAGGAGGAGAAACTGATTCACCTGGTCGATCTGTTTGACAACTATGTTGATAACCTCTACCATCTTAATTGTCTGCTCTAGCAGTTCCTCAATGTTAGTATGCAATTGCGCAAGTTTTCTACAATTGGCGTTGATCACCCTGCGATTTCGAGCAGCAAAGGAAAGTACATGAGCGTAGTGGTCCCGCAAATCGCGAACGTCCTCGTCGGTAGCCGTACCTCATCAACTTTTCCCCGTAAGAACAGAATCCTATCCTCCAGTAGTTGAAAAAGAGTCAGAGAGTTGGTACTAGAAGGAGCCTTTGATTCCCTAGTCTTGGTAGCCCGGATGGCGTCTGCCATGCCGAGTAGTTTTTCTGAGACTATCCTGATTGTGTCCGTGGTGTTGGTCAAGGAAGTATATGGATATTTTACGAGGAGCACATCTTCTATGAGGAAGACCTCTCCTATGTGTGCCGTGAGGGCACCAGGCTTCAGGTGGATGGGTGTTGTTGCAAGCAGGGAGCCGAGGGACAATAAGATGGTCAGAAAACGCAACATCATGATCTGAAAGTGGTGGGAATGAAGTATTTAAACCCGTGGTCTCAAGTTATAGCTATGGGTGTTGGGATTATCTTGTTGAACATTTGACTCTGAGGGGGAAGTACCAATATCAAGGTCCAAAGGTGAGGGAATTACTTTCAGACGATCACTGTGAACTTCTAGACTGACTCCACTATTCGACTCGAGAACCTCGAACCGATTACCCCTGACATTCCGAACAACTCGGTAAGGACCCACAAATTTAGGCCCCAGTTTCGAACTCCTTTCCGCTTGCTTAATCATGACTGTGTCACCCTCTTTGAAATTCACCGGGACGGCCTGTTTGTGTTGTTTTGACATCATTTCAACCTTCGTAGCTTTTAACGTACACCTAACTTCTGAGTGTATCTTGGAAAACATATGCATCTGCTGTTGTGCGTACCTATCAATGTTGTAGAGAGGTTGCTGTGGGGTTGTTAGGAAGTCGTACGGAAGACGTTTCTCCACCCCATACAAGATGTAGTAGGGAGACTTCCCCGTAGAGTCGTTTACCGACGTATTTATGGAAGCGGCTATATGCGATAGCCAATCCTCCCAATTATCGTGGAGATCGTTCACGATAGGCCTGAGGACCTGTAAGATTTTCCTATTAGCCCTCTCCGCCAACCCATTAGCAGCTGGGTGGTAAGCTGTGATGAAGGATTGCGTGATGTTAAACTGAGCGCATATTTCGCTCAATACTGAGTTCCTAAACTCGGTGCCATTGTCACTCAGAAGAATTCGAGGAGACGAATGTGGACACAACACGTGAGTCACGAGGGCATGGGCCACGCGTGTGGCTGTCTTGTCCTTGAGAGGCGCTAGAACTAGAAACCTAGAGAACTGGTCGACGCACACCAATAAGTAGCGCGAGCCATGTTGGCTCTGGGGGAGCTGTAGTAAGTCTATATTAACAACATCCCATGGCGCCTCTGGTACTGGGTATTGCAACATAGGTGCTGGCCCTTTGACGGACCCCTTGTGCTTAGCACAAACGACGCAATGTGCGACATGTTTTCTACATCAACCCGTAATGTGGGCCAGTAGAATTTTCGTCTGGTGACAGATAGCGTCTTGTCTCTTCCTGGGTGACCCGCAATGGGTGTGTTATGGACCAGCTTAAGCGTCACGGGGACGTATATGTCTGGGATGACCAGTTGGTCTATAGGTACCGGTTTGGGTGGCCATGACCTACAAAGGAGGTTGTCCTCTGATAGGAAGAATTGTGAAAAGGGAACTGGCAATTCAGGAAGGTTTGATTCGTCTCCCGACTCGAGGGCGTAAATTAACCTCTTCCACACAGGGTGGTCACGCTGAGCAGTGTGTAGCTCAGGTGAAGTAAAGTTGTGGATGACCTCTGGGGTGGTAATCGCGCCTATCGGAACATTCCGAGATAAGGCATCTGCGACCACATTTGTTTTCCCGGTGATGTATTTTATCTCCGGATTGTATGCTTGGATCGTTAAGAACCATCTTGCCAGACGACCGTGTAGGTTTTTTCCCTTGAAAAGATCAGTTATGGCCGCGTGGTCCGTAAACACCACAATTTTGTACCCCATCACAATGTCACGAAAATGCTTCAGAGCCCACACAATGGCAAGAGCCTCTAGGTGGGTAACAGAATAGTTCTTTTCCGGAGCTGTAAGTACTCGACTGGCGAACGCTATCACATGCTTTTTGCCGGACATATCTGTTTGCATCAGCGCGGCTCCTACTCCACTAGCCGAAGCGTCGGTACAAAGCTGAAAGGGGTCCTTGAAATCCGGAAAGACAAGGACCGGAGCCCGTGTAAGCGCTTTCTTTAAATCCTCAAAACTCGTTTGTTGAGCTGGGAGCCACTGAAATGGTACGTCTTTCTTTAAAAGATGGGTTAGGGGACTCGCGCGAGCTGCGAAGTCCTTAATGAAAGGCCTGTAATAACCTGCGACACCCAAGAAAGACCGTACCTTGTCCGCAGACGTTGGCTGAGGGAACTCGGCAATAGCCTTTATTTTGTCGTCCACTGTATGGATGCCGAATTCGTCCACGACATGCCCCAAGAACTTGATCCGAGGCTTTAAAAATACACATTTGGTGATATTGAGCGTTAATCCGACCTCTTGAAGTCTGTGTAGGACTGCTTTTAGTGTTTCCATGTGTGCATGCACGTCTTTACTTGCCATGATGATGTCGTCTAAATACACATAGACAGAGTTGCCCAGCAAGTCACCAAAAATACTGTTCATTGTCCTTTGGAAGGTCAAGGGAGCTCCTTTGAGCCCGAACGGCATCCTCGTCCACTCATAGTGGCCATGAGGTGTGCTGAAAGCCGTTATTTCACGTGACTCGGGGGCCATGGGCAGTTGCCAGTAGCCACTAACCAGATCAAGACTCGTAAAGACTTTATTTCCTCTACCGAGACACATCAGAAGATCTCTAAGAACGGGAAGCGGAAAATGATCATCCACGGTCGCGGTGTTCACACGCCGGAAATCAATCACAGGACGATAAGAGCCGTCTTTCTTCGGAACCAGGAACAAGGGTGAATTCCACGGGGAATTCGATTCTTTGATGACACCTTGTTCTAACATTTCAGAGATAAGTTGTTGCACCACCTCCCTCTGACTGTGGGGGAGCTTGTACGCATTGATATATACAGGATTTATATTGGGTTTTAACTTAATGTGGTGATCAGCACACTGCGTAACTCCAAGCGGCTCGCCTGGTAGAGCAAGCGCCCCCGATAATGTTCCAGAAGCTGGACTAAGGTTGGCTTAATTTCGGAATAGTGTGCAACTTTTAAGAATGCCGCTAAATTAGCTGTGTCTTGTTCGGGAGAAGCCTGACACGCCGAGGTTATGCCTGAGACTTGGGCTGAAGGGTATTCAGCTGGTTCCGGGGCGACATTTCTCCCATACACTAGACACTGGCATAATCGAACACCGTGTTTTAAGGATACAGGGGATCCAGACGTGTTTATTACCAATGCCTCTGCAAAACCTCCCTCCTTGACTGTTGCAAGAGTTACCTCCACCGTCACGCGGTGTACGTGAGGAACTCCGTCGATACACACATCACTGCCCGCCGGAGGGGCGTTAGGCAAACGGATTTTAACAAGTTTTGCAGCACGATCCGGAACTATATGAGGACCTTCTACGACTGCCGTTACTGTCCGCCACAAGTCTGCAATGGTTTCGTGTGGTTTGACCGTAAGAGGGGACACTTGGGCGGTGGCAGCCCCTGAGTCTGCGGTGGGTTGGTCAATTTCCACCTCTGAGGGTGAGATTACAGTTGACAGAGGCGATGGATTGACCATCCCCTGTATGCGTCGGCCTTGATACACGATCGCGTTGCTTACAGGGTTTATGGCGATGTGCAGGTCTTTCATGGCGTTTAATCCTAAGATCCCATCTACAGGTAAAGCAAACCTGCTAGAGACATAAATGAAATCTCGAAAGGGACATACTTTTTCATGTAAGCTGACTGTTAGTGGTACTCGCCCAAGGATTCCCAAAGTGGTGCCCGTCACGCCTATCACAGTCAGGTCGTTCTCTTGGAGCGGCCAATTTTCCCCACTCGCTTGTCGTGTCAGTGACCTGTAAGCGGAGTCGGATATGACATTGACTGTGGCACCTGTGTCAACCGCTAAGGTGAGTGAAGTGTTGCCCACCTTGCAAGGGAGGGCAATTATGCTTGTCCGTCCCAAGGCGGCAATGACGGAGTCAAGTTGCTCCCAATTAGTATTTTCCTTAAGGGACACTTGGATGTACGCCTCGGGGCTGTCACGAAGTCATGTCTTTTTATTCTGAGAAGAGGAGTGTGGTTTACTGTCCGCTGAGGACTTGTACTTCTGTTCCTCCTTGGCCTTTTGTATTGCAGAACAACTGTCTGAATCATGAAAACAATTCCCGTGGATATGGCAAAAGGCAGCCTTCCGCTGATGGTTTGGCCTAGGGTTCCTGTGTGATGAATGATGCCCGCCCCTGTAAACTCCTGACCTCCTATCGGAGCCCCGTCTCGAATGTGTTGATTCCCTACGTTTCGCGAAACAAGAATGTTCAGAATGTCCTGATTGTTTGCAAAAACTACAGGTGAGAGAGACCTTACTTTGAGCCTGTAATACTGCGGCTGGTGCGAGGGGATGCTGGTGAGGGTGTCCTTGAACCTTGAGTGGGTTGTAAGTATGCAGACGAACCCGGGGGTGAACGAATTCTGCGGCCTGTAATTGATAAATAATGAGTGCCTGAACATAAGATTACCTTAGTAAATTCACCGGTTGTGGTATCGTGTTCCAGTCCCTCTTCACTTGAAGGACGAGCCAACTGTTGAAAGGTGTCGCCGAGTTTAGCGAGAGTGTCTTTGGTCATACTATGGTGTAAATCATTTACAAAATAGGAGCATATGTTGATAGCTGTAAATATGAACCAATAAACGGAACGTGTAGGAATGAATAGTTTGCATTGAAAACCCTAAAAAGGCAAGAAAGAATGACGAGCAAGGTGCCTGTATAGACGTAATAGAAGTTAAGGTTATAATGGAATGCCCTAATGATATGGGTATATATAGAAAGAATAACTATATAAACAAAGTGGTATGTTAAGTGAGTATACCAGTGAAGCTCACATTTTCTCTCGAGCGGTGAAAAGAAAACGGAGGCAGGGCACACTGATGAAGAGTAACTTTGATAAGGGAACTCACATTATACTCAATAGACTCGCTAGCAAACAATAAGAAAGAATTAATATCGTATGCGAATGAACGTTACTCTCACAATAATGACTGAATAACAGTGTTAGGAACACAGAAAGAAAAAAAAATCGTGCCTCTGCACGGACAATAATGAAAATAAGCCGAGTCGGCATATTTGGACAAGAAGGGAATATCCACAAATACCAAGATTAGTCAGCTGATGTAGTGGAGAGGGCGACGGCTTGTGATGCCCTGGGTGACGTGCAGTCGTTGTAGGCGCGTCAGGAAACCTCGGCCGCGGCCACAGCGGCGGTGAGAGGTGAGGGATGGGCTGACATCGGAGGACTCGCCATGGAGGTTGAAAAACTGCTGACCCAGCAATTTGAGCGGCCGCGGCTGCGGGAGCCGGTACACTGCCGCCAGACGTATGATGGCCGCGTCGTCCTTGTTATAGTAAGAGATGGGCGGCGGTGGCAGATAAGACGACTTGGGTGTGTAACCTCTTGAGAAAACGCCTTGCAAGAAACGGTAGTGGGAACGGCTTGCAGTCACCGGGAGATGGCCGCGGGTACCCTTGCTGACTGTTTGCCGGAAGAGGTTTGGGCCGATGCTCCCGGCAGCGGCGGTGGTGCCGCCAGCTGTGGAGCGAGGGGCATGCGGGGTGTCCCAAGGTCAGCGGTGCGTGCCTCCTCGTTGCAGGTGTGAATACCTCTGCCGTATCGTGGAGTGGCTTGCAGGGTACGTAGCAGTGCTGGCTTGAAGCGGGGGAGCGGCTTGTAGATTGTGGCCCTCGCTATCGACTGCGTAGGCCTGTGGGTGTGCTCGGGGCTTGTAGGCTGGACGCCTGTAGAGTTGCTTGTAGCTGGTGTGCTCGAGGCTTGTAGGCTGGACGCCTGTAGAGTTGCTTGTAGCAGGTGTGCTCGAGGCTTGTAGGCTGGACGCCTGTAGAGTTGCTGGTAGCTGGTGTGCTCGAGGCTTGTAGGCTGGACGCCTGTAGAGTTGCTTGTAGCTGGTGTGCTCGAGGCTTGTAGATGGCGCCTTGTGAGTTGCACGTTGGTGGCGACTTGTGAGATGCTTGTAGCTGGCGCCTTGTGAGTTGCACGTAGGTGGCGACTTGGAAGATGCTTGTAGCTGGCGCCTTGTGAGTTGCACGTAGGTGGCGACTTGGGAGATGCTTGTAGCTGGCGCCTTGTGAGTTGCACGTAGGTGGCGACTTGTGAGATGCTTGTAGCTGGCGCCTTGTGAGTTGCACGTCGGGGGCGACTTGGGAGATGCTTGTAGCTGGCGCCTTGTGAGTTGCACGTAGGTGGCGACTTGGGAGATGCTTGTAGCTGGCGCCTTGTGAGTTGCACGTAGGTGGCGACTTGGGAGATGCTTGTAGCTGGCGCCTTGTGAGTTGCACGTAGGTGGCGACTTGGGAGATGCTTGTAGCTGGCGCCTTGTGAGTTGCACGTAGGTGGCGACTTGGGAGATGCTTGTAGCTGGCGCCTTGTGAGTTGCACGTAGGTGGCGACTTGGGAGATGCTTGTAGCTGGCGCCTTGTGAGTTGCACGTAGGTGGCGACTTGTGAGATGCTTGTAGCTGGCGCCTTGTGAGATGCCGCGGACGGCTGGTGCGTTGCCGCGGACGGCTGGTGCGTTGCCGCGGACGGCAGGTGCGTTGACTCCTTCTTCCCTTGTACGCCTGTCCCCGGAGTTTGTTGGTGAGTTCTCGTGGCTTGGAGGAGAACGAGGTAGCGAAGGCACAGGCGCGGGGTGACCGCTGCCAACCAAATGTAACGGGCTTGTCGGGGGGCGTTTAAAGGGTGTTGATTAAGACTTCAGCTTCCTTAAGGCGAATTATATTCGTAGCCTTTATGTACAAGAAGCGACGGAGCGAGAGCGACTGTCGTTGTGTGTCAGTCGGACTCTCGTGAAGGAGTGGCGAGTTACAGGTTGGAAAATAATGGTTACAATTGGTCACGTATGTCAAGGTGACCTCCACGCACCATCGGAGTGCTAAGTATACAAAACTGAGACGGTAAACACTGACGGACGACATTCCTATAAGGTGGCGTGATCTATCTGTCGTGGGTTTTTTCCATTGACAATTGTATGCCTAATTCGTGGTGATATTAAATAATAATAATACATTGATATCCTACTATAACAACAGT
>NW_026112328.1:117500-151631 GCF_024679095.1 Eriocheir sinensis | reverse complement strand
TGGGTTTGGATTTCCTAAACATTCTTTCTGACTCCTGCCATCCTATATCTATATTGGTCTGACATAGTTTATAGGTAGCTGCGCGACACTAGAAGTAAATGCTTTATAGCTGTCAACATCATAACAAGGTTGAGTTTATTCTCAAGCACTTCAAAAGGAACATTTGGGTCCTGAGAGAAAAGCAAGAAAATGGTGAATCTTTCAGAACACGATGGTAGGCAGTGTTGTAGGCGTGTGTTGCAACCGGAAGCATTTGGTCCCAGATACCGCGATTGTCCTCGCACAAAGTTCTCAAGATATTTATTAAGGTGCCATTAGGCCTTTCTATCACACCGTTTGCAGACGGGTGATAAGGAGTTGTCCTTAGATGATCAATCTGTAATAACTGAGTCAACTCTCAAGAGAGTGTTGACGAACTCCTTCCTTGATCCGTGACTAGAATCGGCGGATGTTGTGTACACAGACTACGTTCTTGTAGAACGCAGCTGCCACTTCCTTGGCTGCCTTCGTACGAAGGGGGTTGCTACCAAGAAGCGTGACAGGACGTCTATCACTGTCAGTACATACCTATAGCCTTCTGTCTGAAACAGACAAAGGTCCGACAATATCCATATGGACTCTGTCAAACGGTTGGCCAACCTCTGATACCTCATAAGTGGAGCTGGCGGGGATCCCCTCTTCTTAAACCGACAACAGACAGGACAAGATCTGACATATTGCTCCACGTCCGCCTTCATTCCCGGCCAGTACGCAAACTTGCGACAGCGTGCCAACGTAACCTTAGTGCCTCCATGCCTGCAGGTAGCATGGAATGCGCCAGCTAACGCGTTAGGAATGTAGCTTGGTGTAACGATAACCAGTCTTTTCTGCTTGTTGTATTCATCGCAAACATCGCGGTAGAGAATGCCGTTCTCACACACTTCACTAAGAGGCAGTTTTTGAAGTGCCTCTAGCTGCATTTCTAACGTTACATTGCTCCTCTCTGCACCCGTGGTCTCATCTCTCTCATGTACGTTACCACCGGTGGTTTGTTCAAAAGCATGCTTCAATTCTCTTAGTTCAGGATCGCGATCCTGGTGCTCCATGAGTCCAGCAAGACTCCAATGGAGAAACTTATCCTGTTTGTCATGTCCCTCCGGAGAGGCGACAGACGTGTCCTGTCCACCCGTAAGGGTGACAGACATAATTCGAGCATCCAATTCGCCTTCTATCACGTCACTCTCCTGATTCCTAATCCTTGACAAAAAATCTGCTACCATGTTGCTGGAGCCTGGGAGATAATCAATACTAAAGTCAAATTCTCCTAGAAGTGTCTGCCAGCGTGCAATCCTGCTGCTAGGCACTGTGCTTTTTAACAGCCAAGTCAGTGGTCTATGGTCCGACAGGATGTGTATCCTATAACCCAAGATAAGGGGTCGGTTAGTACTGAGGCCATAGATGACTGCTAAAGCTTCTCTCTCTACCGCTGAGTAGTTACGTTCTGCTCCATTCAGGGTTCTACTAAAATATGCTATGGGACGTAAACTACCATTTTCATCCTTTTGTTGCAACACACCACCTATTGCCTTATCTGACGCATCTGTGGTGAGATTGAAGGGCTTCCGGAAATCCGGAAAGGCTAAAACAATGTCGGTCGTTAGACTGTTCTTTAGTGTGCTAAATGCATGCAATGCCTCTTCATTCCACTCCAGATGTGTCTTATCATTCTTGGTTACTTTCCTCCCTTTGAGTAAATTATTATGGGATGCTATCTTGGCAAAGTCTTTAATGAATTTCCTATAAAAGTTAACCAATCCCAGGAAACCTTGAAGTTCTTTGACTGTTTTCGGAGGAGGAGTTGTTGCACCGCCTGTACCTTTGAGGGCTGAGGCTTCAAGCCAGAAGCACTAACAATGTGACCCAGATAATCTACTTGCTTTTGAAAAAGGAACACTTATCTAGTCTTAAGGACAGGTGAGCCTTCTGCAGTCTGTCCAAGACGGCATGGAGGTTCTTAGGTGATGGTCCATGTCTTTCCCTTGTACTATCAAATCATCAAGGTATACATGTATAATTCTTCCTGTCAGACCTATGAGAACTTGATTCATGATCCGTTGATAGGCTGCAGGTGCTGTTTTAATCCAAAGGGACTGTAGTGAATTCATAGAGGCCATAAGGTGTCGTGAAGGCTGTCAAGGTTTAGATTCCTCTGCCAATGGGACTTGGTGGTAGCCCTGGCGCAAATCAAGGGAGGTGAATACTTTACTTTCCCTAACTGTTGCAAAATGAGGTTAATGTTAGGGAGTGGATGTTTGTCATCAATCAATTCATCGTTCAGAGCGCGAAGTCGAGACAAAGTCTGACTCCACCATCTTTTAGCAACAGGGACTAGAGGTGCGCTGGGGTGACGCACTAGCGTATAATACCCTGGGCCTCAAGGTCCTTGAGCTGAATCTCTATTTCTTTATGATATTTTACTGGTATTGGGTATGGCTTTTATATATAGGCTTGTCATTTTTAGCCTTAAAGTGTGAACATAATAGGGGTAATAGTGAGTGGCTCGTTTTAGAGCAAACACATCAGGATACTTGGGTTAAGCCCTTCAGACAGCAATTTTCCTGTTGTGAGGGTAAAAATAGCTCGTCTATCAGCTATCGAGTACCATCTGCTTACTTGACTGGGTGACAGGCGGCTTTGTAGCTGTTTTTGTGACAGCCGCTACACATTCATTAGTCGCTGATTGATAGTATTCTGAGTGACAATAATAAATGTGTCCCATCACTTCACCTGTTGGAATCTCAATAGTTTCTTCAGTTGGGTTAGCATAGGGAATGATGAATTTACCTTTGGTTTGTTTGACGTTAGAGTTAAGGTTACTAACCCGGGAAATAAAAATGAAGAAGGGATATCATTGGACCTTGGGAGAAATAAGGCTTGTTGGGCTCTGCCAATCTCTGCCTCCAGAGTGACATACCCTGCCGTGCCTGGTAGCAAGGACGCCACGTTAATAGCGTATGCTTTCACTGGTACTTCCTCCATTTCGTCTAAAGTAGGTTTAAGGTCGGTTAGTCAATCTTCTGGGTACGGGCTCATATCGTCCGCAGCCAGGAATGAACTTCCACTGCAGGCGCCCACCATTACACTAAACTGCCCAGGTGTGGCCAGCGGTGCAGCTACCACATTTTGTCTCCACATAAATTCTAGGCCCAACAAAACTGCTGTTGGTAACACCATACCTTGTGATATTACTACAAACTTTTCTATAATTTCTCCGTGCCCAAAGTCTACTACTACTTCGGCTATTCCTTTATTAGGGATTGGAGTCCGATCTACCCTTTGTAAGGAGAGAGGTTCTGTAACTATCATCTTCCCGCCTACCTTCCTAAATAAATTTTCTTCATTAGGGACGCTCCTGCTCCTGTGTCTAGCATTGCAAACCATCTCCCTTTTGGGGAGGGTTCTTGCCTTCGTCTGGCATTTTTAACTCTAAAGTCTTATTCCCGTAATTCCAAGAATAACTGTCTTTCTCCTCGCTTTCGGATGTGGACATACACCAGTACAATACCAATATAAACCAATATAAATTGCAAGTTTCACCACAAGTTTCACCACAAGTTTCACCACAAGTTTCACCACATGTTTCACCACCTGTTTCACCACCTGTTTCACCACCCCACACCTGACACTAATGTTGTAACCCGTAATCCGGGTCACACAGGGAGACGACACACTGTTTGTACTAGTGACACTTGACTTAAAATTCTGGTACTTTAGGAGTATTTAAAGGAGTTCGTAAATGGGTGATGAAACGGTGTCGCCTTTCTATATGTATTTTATTCTACCTTAATACTACTTAATATTACAGAGGGTAAAAATATTGTTTAAACCAGCGACTGGCTTTACTAGACCAATGAGTCTTCAGGTTTTCTTTCACTATTGGTTACTGACGTTAACACTGGTATAATATTGAGTAAAACTCACACAATAAAGTATCATAGAAATATAATCCTGTAAAACTAAGATAATAGAACACAATAGATATGTTAGATACGCTTTCCTCTATGGTACCACATTATCCATACTCACAGTAGCAACGATGAATGTTCTACCCATGTTGTCTAGGGAAGGACAACTGAGTGTCCAGCAACGAACAGAGTGCTGGTTGATCTGAGGTCAAGCTTCCGAAAAATGCTTCTTATATAGGCATGACATACATACAGACATCGCGAGGGTAATACGTCAGGCGTGTGAGTCATACATCAAACTCACACCGAGCTCATACAATAATCTACCTAACCGACATGTGTAATAAGGTCGATTTTAATCCTAGTGTAGCTGTCACGCGGTGACGCAGCTTTGTTTTCATAACATTTTGTTCCGCGGTTGATCGTGTTTTGGCCGCGGTGATTGTGTTTTGGCTTAGAGAGATAAGCGGGTGCGTTAATGGGCAATGCAATTGTGTATAGGTTGGTAAATGAACAGTGCATTTGGGGACAATCATGTTGGAGTACGTGTTGTGTTTTAGCGGTCGATACCGCTGTTGTCATCGGAAAATATTGCCGGTGAAGATGATGACACTGGAGCGAGTGGTGTCGCAGCCCTCGGGGCACCACATAAGTGATTTCTCAGTATATTAATATTGGCCTATGTTTTGTCTTGGTGGGTAGAAATAACCGCGCCTTTTACCTGAGACACACTTTTCCCCTGGGAATTGACCTGACTGCGACCTCACAGCAGCTGTTGGTTTGTTTTCCTAGATACATATTTTTGACCTGACGACCTCACCGCAGCTGCGTACTTTGTTATCGTCTTAACGCGCCTAATTGTTTCCGTCTTGCCTCGCCCATATCTTCACCATGACGTCCCTCAAGCGTTGTTCTGGGTGTGGCTTTCTGCATGGCCAAGCAGTACTTTCTTTCCAAGGACGTTTGTAGGTTATGCGTTAAGACTCAGAAGGATGATCAGAGGATCATGGAGTTAGAGAATAGGGTCACGACTCTCGCAGCCCAGGTACACTTACTGGTTAGTGCAGCAGCAACAAGCCCCGCCTCCTCCTCCTCCCTTCCTCTTCCTCTTCTTCCTCGTCCTCCTCCCTTCCTCTTCCTCTTCTTCCTCGTCCTCCTCCCCTCCAGTGTTGTCTTCACCCACACAGCAGCCCCTCCCATCCTCCTCCTCCTCCTCCTCGACCATCTCCGCTCTCCCCGCTTCCCACCCCTCCTTCTCTTCTTCCTCCTCGTCCTCCTCCTCGTCCTCGCGTTCCTCTTCCGTCCCCCTCTCCCTCTCCCGCCCACCCTCCTCCTCCTCCTCCTCCTCCTCTTTCTCCTCCTTGTCCTCCGCCTCTTCGCTCGTCCCTCCCTCCCACACCTGTCCTTCTCCTTCCCCTTCACCCTCTTCCTCCTCCCTCTCCTCGTCCGTCCCTCCTCCCCACCTCACTCTCCCTTTCACCTACTCCTCCTTCCTCATCCACCTCCTCGTACTCCTCCTCCTCCCCTCCTCCCTCCTCCGCCTCAAAGTCTCGCCTTCCTCTTCCGTCCCCCTCTCCCCTCTTCCCGCCCACTCTCCTCCTCCTCCTCTTCTCCCTCTTTCTCCTCCTTGTCCTCCGCCTCTCGCTCGTCCTCCCTACAACACCTGTCCCTTACCTTCCCTTTCCCCCTCTTTCCTCTCCCTCTCCCTCGTCGTTCCCTCCTCCACCACCTCACCCTCCCTTTCTCCTTCTTCCTCTTCCTCCTCCTCCTCCCCCTTTCCACCTTCCACCTCTTCCACAATTTCTCCTCGTTCTTCACAGCAGGTCCCTCCTCCCTTCCTGCTCTCCTCCCCCTTCACCCACCCCTCCTGGCCCCCCTTCCGACCGTCGGGTTCTTGTTGTTGGTGATAGTCAGGTTCGTTATGTTGACAGGTATTTTTGCTCCAAGGATAAGAACAGGACGAGGTGTGTTCCCAGGGGCAGGGGTGGGCCAGCTAACAGACCGGATTGAGGCGTGGATGGCAAGCGAGGGATCGAACCCCAGTGTCTGTCGCCGCTGAGGGCCCGAACTGCGGATTGGAGCGCCCGGAGAACCAGGTAGAAATGTCTTACAATACTTTAGTGAGAGTAATAGTAGAGGGGCAAGAACAGCATATACCACAGCGAACACTTAGAAAAGAAACAATGATCCTAAGTGGATGACTCGTGGACTAAAACACGAGAGATTAAGAAGAAGGAGATTTATCAGAAAAATAAAGAATGGGAAACACATCTCAGGGCTGGGGGCCGTCGAACTATCTATATTAGTTAAGAAAAACACCAGGATAGCAAAAAGAACTATGAGATCGTAAGTAGCAAATGAGGTTGAAAAGTAATCCTAAGGGCTTCTTTCAGATGTATAGAACAAAACACGGGAGAAAATTGGACCGCTGAAACAAACACAGGGGAGCTAGAAATTACGAAAATATGAAAGCACATTGTTGAACGAGCTACTTCTTCAGTATTCACGCTGACAGGAGGATCGAACGACTACACGGGAAAGAGAGTTCAGGTACGAGGGCGGGGATGGCGATAAATTGAGGGATATAAACGTACCAGGCAAGTGCAGTTCAGGATGAGATAGATAGTTTAAGAAGAACAGTCGCCAGGTCCTGACGGGATATTTCGAGGGTATTAGCGAGTTAGGTGATATAATCAGTGACTCCACTCTGGAACCGACATCTTTAAGATGTCGGTAACACTACTGGCAATGCCGAGCTCTCATGGAAAGTAGGCGCTAATGTGACGCTTGATTTTTAAAAAAGGGTGTGACAGGTCAGTTGTCAAACTATCGCCCAATTAGCTTAACATCGGTTATAGGGAAAGATGCTGAGTCCATAATAGCCAGGAACATTCGGAGCATTTAGAGAAATGATAGCTTAATTCACGACTCGCACTTCATGGTTCACAAAAAGGTAGGTCATGCTCACCAATCTCTTTTGTCCTTCTACAATAAAGTATTTGAGGTGGTTGACAGAGATGAAAATTATGATGTAATCTATCTTGATTTTAGTAAAGCGTTTGACAAAGTTCCCCACCAACTGACTGTTGCTTAAATTTACAGGCTCACGGAGTAGAGGGTAAAGTTTTGTTGGGTCAAGGCGTGGCTTAGCAATAGGAAGCAAAGAGTGCAAATCAATGGTAAAAGATCTGACTGGGGATGTGTTACGAGTGGGGTCCCACATGTTCGGTATTAGGGTCCACTTTTTGTTTATTATTTATATCAATGACTTAGACAGGAATTAGTAGTATGTTAGGGTAAATTTGCAGATGATACCAAGATCGGTAGAGTAATTGAGTTTCTGGATCAGGACGCTAGTATTCTCCTGAAGGGTGAACTCAACAGATTATAAGTGACTGGGTGGATAAATGCAGATGGAGTTCAATGTAGGGAAGTGCAGTATTCTGTGTAGGTAGGAATAACCCTCACATAACTATTGCTTAAATGACACTCTCATAAGTAGGTCTGGGTGCGAGAGGGATTTAGGGGTCTTGTGAGCTCTGATCTCCTTCCAAGGGCAATAATGCATTCAAGCTAGAAATCGAGCTAATGGGTACTGGGATTTTATTTCAAGAGTTGTAAGCAACAAGGAAGCCCCTGAAGTCTTCCTCAAAACTATATTTAGCATTAGTTAGACCTCATCTTGAACATGTGGTTCAGTTCTGTCACCCTACTATAGAATGGATATCAAAATGTTAGAATCGGTGCAGAGGAGGAGTACTAAGATGATTCAGGGTTGAGAAACTTGCCATACGAGGAAAGACTCAAACAGTTAAACTTGCATTCTCTAGAAAGGCAAAGGGTGCGTGGAGACATGATCGAGGTTTATAAATGGATGAATAGGCTTTAATAAGTAGACATTCATAAGGTTTGTTGGTAAGAGAACCGGGTAGGACACGAAGTAACGGGGTTTAAACTGATAAATTTCAGATTCAACAGGGACATAGGCAAAATTGGTTTACTAACAGGGTGGTAGGATGAGTGGAATAGGCTTAGCAGTCATGTGGTGAGTGCCAATACAATTGTCACATTCAAAAATAGACTAGATAAAATCATGGACAGCGATATTAGGTGGGGTTAGATAACACGGGAGCTAGGGATCAAAGGAGTTGGGTTTCTGTACAGGCCTCACGGGCCTTATTTTGCAGACTCCTTGCGTTCTTATGTTCTTATGTTCATGACTGCTCTTCTGAACTGCTAACTGCATGCCTCCCCCTCCCGTGGCCCTGCTGCACTGACTTTCACTCATGCTCATCCCTATACTGTCCAAACCTGTTATGCAAGAGTTAACCAGCATCTTCACTCTTTCATCCCTCACGCTGGTAAACCCTGGAACAATCTTCCTTCATCTGTATTTCCTCCTGCCAACGACTTGAACTCTTTCAAGAGGAGTGCATCAGGACACCTCCTCCCGTATTTGTTCTGCTTTCGGCCACCTCTTTGTTTTTTAGAGCAGCGAGTATGGGCTTTTTTTTATTATTGTTTTCTTTTTGTGTGCCCTGAGCTGCCTTTGTTATATATAATATATATATATATATATATATATATATATATATATATATATATATATATATATATATATATATATATATATATATATATATATATATATATATATATATATATATATATATATATATATATATATATATATATATATATATATATATATATATATATATATATATATATATATATATATATATATATATATATATATATATATATATATATATATATATATATATATATATATATATATATATATATATATATATATATATATATATATATATATATATATATATATATATATATATATATATATATATATATATATATATATATATATATATATATATATATATATATATATATATATATATATATATATATATATATGTTGGGACCCAGAATATGGACAAACAGAAGATGACCATAGCAGCACAGTTAATTAATAGTGACCTAATCAGAGACAAATACTGAGTGAGATATGAGACAAGAATTGTAAATATGATAGGAGAGGAAGGAAAGCAATTAGTCAGATATACAAAGTTGTAAACATCTGATAAGCACTAACACTACTGAGAGGTTATGGAAAATACCTAGACCCACATACAGAAACAGATACCCAGTAGGCGTGGTCAGGAAGTGTGGATAACCATTCAAGAGGACTCTAACATGTCACGTGAGGTGTGACGAAATGCTATAAGCGAATAACTGAAAAGAGAAGTCACTGTGGGAGTGTCTTAAGAGTGAAATCACAAATAGTAGGAGAAGTAAACAATATAAAATAATGAGCGAGCCAATGGTTGGTGAAATGAAGTATTGGCTACGTGGTATGTAGAAAATTAAGGCGTGTCAAATATGTAGTTCCGCCTCAAGCAAGGAAAATGTGACCTAGACAACAGTGATATGGGCAGACCGAGCCTTGCACTGCTTCAAGCAGACTTGCTACTCACTCAGCTGAGAATGGCTGTTGTGATCTTAATCGTGAGTAAAAATTGAGAATCTAAGGGAAACCGATTGTTTTGTCCTGAGATTATAATGTAGGAGATGTGTTGTAGGATTGTGAGAGGGACAGGATTGTGATTATTTGTTTGCGATGTAAAGCAAAGGTAGAAACCACTGGGTGTGGTATAATTTGGTGCTTCCTGTGAAATTGTAGTAGATTATATTATAGGAATGTGTTATCAGGATGTGAGGAGAGTATTTAAATATTGTGATGTAAGCAGAGAAACAAACCACTGCTTGTAGAATGACGAGTGTTATTATTATTGGCAACAACTGAGCACAAATTGTAGTATTATGTTTAGAGACATGTCGTTTGTCATATGTTGTATCCATTGCTGAATATGCCAGCGTTATGATCGTCTGAACATAGAATATTGCGTAAGGCAATTACTTATTT
Source organism: Eriocheir sinensis (assembly GCF_024679095.1). Lineage (NCBI taxonomy): Eukaryota > Metazoa > Arthropoda > Malacostraca > Decapoda > Varunidae > Eriocheir > Eriocheir sinensis. The sequence goes on along the minus strand of NW_026112328.1, from coordinate 141,737 downwards.
AATTTAAATAAATGTATTTTCTTTTTCCTTGTTTATCCCTGAACACCAGTCTCCAATAACAACTTAAGCCGGATCACGCTACCAGGGATATGAGACGGTGAGATCATTTATGGAGCAGTTAATGAGTGAAAAAGAGTTGTTTTAACAAGCTTGAATGCAAATGAAATAAAAATATATATATATATATATATATATATATATATATATATATATATATATATATATATATATATATATATATATATATATATATATATATATATATATATATATATATATATATATATATATATATATATATATATATATATATATATATATATATATATATATATATATATATATATATATATATATATATATATATATATATATATATATATATATATATATATATATATATATATATATATATATATATATATATATATATATATATATATATATATATTTTTTTTTTACAACAAAGGAGGCAGCCTAAGGGCACAAAAGGAAACAATAATAAAAAAAAACGCTACTGCTGCTCTAAAAAAGAATCATAAGAGGTGGCTGAAAGAGAGGTCAACTGGGAGGAGAGGTGTCCTGACACCTTCTCTTGAAAGAGTTCAAGTCGTAGGCAGGAGGAAATACAGATGAAGGAAGATTGTTCCAGATTTATAAGCGTGAGGGATGAAAGAGTGAAGATGCTGGTTAACTCTTGCATAAGGGGTTTGGACAGTATAGGGATGAGCATGAGTAGAAAGTCGTGCAGCGGTGCCGCGGGAGGGGGGAGGCAGTTAGCAGTTCAGAAGAGCAGTCGGCGTGGAAATATCGATAGAAGACAGAAAGAGAGGCAACATCGCGACGGAATTTAAGAGGTAGAAGACTATCAGTAGGAGGAGGAGAGCTGATGAGACGAAGAGCCTTAGACTCCACTCTGTCCAGAAGAGCTGTGTGAGTGGAGCCCCCCTACACGTGAGATGCATACTCCATACGAGGGCGGACAAGGCCCCTGTATATGGATAGCAACCTGCGGGGAGAAGAACTGGCGGAGACAATACAGAACGCCCAGCCTCGGGGAAGCTGATTTAGCGAGAGAGGAAATGTGAAGTTTCCAATTGAGATTTTGAGTTAAGGATAGACCGAGGATGTTTAGTGTTGAAGACGGTGACAGCTGAGTGTAGTCGAAGAATAGGGATAGGTGTTTGGAAGATTGTGTCGAGTTGATAGGTGGATAAACTGAGTTTTTGAGGCATTGAAGGACACATTGTTCCTTCTGTCCCATTCGGAAATGATAGCAAGGTCTGAGGTTGGTTCTGCAGCCTCCAGTCTGGAGTCATGTACTTCCTGTTGAGAGGGTCTTCTATTGAAAGAAGTTGAATAATGCAGAGTGGAGTCATTGGCGTATGAGTGGAAAGGACAGTTTGTTATGGCAAGAAGATCATTGATGAATAACAGGAAGAGAGTGTGTGATAGGACAGAGCCCTGTGGAACACTACTGTTGGTAGGTTTAGGGGAAGAACAGTGACCGTCTACCACCGCAGAGATAGAACGGCCGGAAAGGAAACTGGAGATAAAGGAACAGAGAGAGGATAGAACTGAAAGAGGGCAGTTTAGAAAGAAGACTGGTGCCAGACTCATCGAAGGCTTTCGATATGTCTTGCGCAAAAGAGAAAGTTTCACCGAAACTGCTAAGAAAGGATGACCAAGAGTCAATTAATAGAGCAAGAAGATCGCCAGTAGAAAGCCCCTTGCGGAATCTATACTGGGGATCAGATAGAAGATTAGAAGTGAAAGGTGCTTTGAATCTTCCGGTTAAGGATTGATTCAAAGCTTTAGATAGACATGAGAGTAAGGCTATTAAGCGGTAGTTTGAGGGATTCGAGCGGTCACCCTTCTTAGGCACAGGCTGTACAAAGCCATACTTCCAGCAGGAAGGAAAGATAGATATATCTTTCGAAAGAGTTTGACTAGGCAGGGTGTCAGCACAGAAGCACAGTTTTTAAGGACAATAGGAGGCACTCCATCAGGTCCATAAGCCTTCTGAGAGTTGAGGCCAGAGAGGGCATAGAAAACATCATTAGGAAGAATCTTAATAACAGGGATAAAGGAGTCAGAGTGGGGATGAGTAGGAGGAATATGCCCAGAATCGTCCAAGGTGGAGTTCTTACAGAAAGTTTGAGCGAAGAGTTCAGCCTTAGAGACAGATGAGACGGCAGTGCTGCCGTCAGTGTTAAGGAGAGGAGGGAAAGAGGAAGAAGTGAAATTGGAGGAGATATTTTTGGCTAGATGCCAGAAGTCACGAGAAGAATTAGAAGAAGCAAGGAGTGACATTTTCTATTTATAAAAGAAGTTTTGGTAATCCGGAGAATAGATTTGGCACGATTCCGGTCTGAAATGTATAGATCAAAGTTAGTGGGAGTTCGAAGGCTCTGAACCTTTGTGAGCTGCCTCTATCTTTAATAGCACGAGAACAAGTGTGATTAAACCAAGGCTTTTTAGCATGAGGAGGAGAGAGCATGTGAATGTATGCCCATTCCAGAGACAATCACCTCTGTGAAGCGCAACGCACACACAGAGGGTCTCTATCCTGAAGCAGTAATCATTCCATATATATATATATATATATATATATATATATATATATATATATATATATATATATATATATATATATATATATATATATATATATATATATATATATATATATATATATATATATATATATATATATATATATATATATATATATATATATATATATATATATATATATATATATATATATATATATATATATATATATATATATATATATATATATATATATATATATATATATATATATATATATATATATATATATATATATATATATATATATATATATATATATATATAAGCTGGAAATGGAAGCAAATGGAAAAAGTAAGGAAAACATTTTGTGGTTGAACTACATTAAAAGAAAACAAGACAAAAAATATGAAATGTAAACAATTCTTAGGTAAGGTTAGAAGGAAAATAAGAAGGAACGATGGGGAAAGGAAGGGAGAGGAATGGAATGGGAGCGAAAAGAGGGAAAGGTAGACGGGGAGAATTTGGATGCCGCGTAAGAATGAAAAGGAAAAACGAAAAGCTGGGAGAAAGGGAATAATGGAGAGAGAGAGAGAGAGAGAGAGAGAGAGAGAGAGAGAGAGAGAGAGAGAGAGAGAGAGAGAGAGAGAGAGAGAGAGAGAGAGAGAGAGAGAGAGAGAGAGAGAGAGAGAGAGAAAAGGAAGGTAACGGAGAGCAATTAAAATTTTAGTTGCATATAAAGTTAGAAGGAAAGTGTGGGTAATGTTAGTTTTGAATATAGGCACCTTGCCTGGGGCAACACTAATCCCGCGGTGTCAGCGGTTTTGACCGTTGTGGCCCTCAGAGGCTGGCAGTGCCTCAGGAACCAGTTCACCCCGTCTCTGTATCGCGTACGCATGTACCCGTCCTTTCTCTGTTACTTTCCATATAATATACGGACTTTAGTTTATTCAGTGTTTGTCTGTTCAATGATTACAAGTGTCGACAAGTACCTGACCAACATGGCGCAGTGAGTAGGATTCTGTGGAAAGAGAAATAGTGAAAAGCAGTGCATGCCGGTTGGCGTAACGGCCAGCCGCCCGCATTCCGTGCGTGCCCTTATTGATCTGTGCCGGTGAGTGAGGCCCAGGCCACACCCACCTGTGAACTCCGCTTATTGCTGTATGGTTATTTACGATTTATATGCGGTTCGAGCTGTCGAGGCGCCGCCCCTATATATCGTTGAAATAACGCAGTATTAAGTGTACATATTGGCAAGCGCGGTGTTCGGAACACCAGGAGTAACGCCACCGCCACCTCGCCCGCCACCCCCGCTACCTCGCCCCTGATGGAGAAACCATCGGAGCCCGTGCAGCCCGAGGGCAGGAAGAGGCACCACGCCTCCTCCCTTCCTCCTCCTCCGCCTCGCAAGGGATGGACATGTCGTGCTTTCTACAATGGATGCGTGAGGACGCGGCACAACGCCGCGAGGAAGAGCGAGTGCGTCGGGAAGAGGACGCGGCACAACGCCGCGAGGAAGAGCGAGTGCGTCGGGAAGACGAACGGCTTCGGCGCGAGGAAGAGCGTGTGCGTCGCGAGGAAGACACAGCGCATCGAGGCACTGCTTACGAGTGCCACGCAGCAGCGCGTCTCCCCTCCAACCGAGAAGGCCCCCATCAAGGCCTCCGCCGCCACTCCTCCGCCTCTCGCTCGATGGACGTTCCGACAATTCCGGATATGGAGGAGGCGGTGGAATGATCACGTCACAATGCGTCGCCTGTCGAACATGCCACAAGACATGCAGCGTGCAGAGCTGAGGACGTGCTTCCACGAAGACACTGAGTGATTTGGAGACCTCGCTTCAGATCCCCGTCGACTCCCCGCACACGGTGGAAGAGGTGCTTGACCTTCTGCAGGAGCACGTGAAGGGTCAGAATAACGAAGCGATCCGTCGCCGTGCCTTCTCCACCTGTAAGCAAGCCGAGGGTGAGAGCTTCACCGACTTCTACGCACGTCTCAAGGGTCTTTCGAAGAGATTGAAGCGTGCTCAGGGGCACGTTGCGAGGAAGTCTGATGAAGCATGCCTTGTTGATGGAGTTGGCAACGGGGAGTTGAGGCGAGAGCTTATCACCATGGACGCCTCCTGCACGCTTCAAGAGACAGTGACGAAATGTCGGTCGTATGAGGCCACCGATGACGTACTTGAAATAGAGACCCCTCCAACTCCAGTAAGAGGCGTCTCACAGTACAAGAAGGGTAAGAAGGCGGCCCACGCGGAGAAAGCTGGTGCCAAAACATCCACGCCCCCCTCCAGCACAGCCTGCAGCAGCTGTGACACGCAGCACGGCTCCAAGCCGTGCCCAGCCGCCGCGGCACCCTGCCACGGTTGTGGCCGCGAGGGGCACAGGATGTACACCGTTATGTTCCGCCAGGGGTTCAATGCGGCGTGCCTTCGCGTGGGGCACTACGACCGATTCTGCAGCCTCAACAAGCCCAAAAACCCAAACCGAAGGAGGGTCCTTCCCTTGGCGTGGTTCGACGCAGCCACCCGACACGGCCCCGCGCCACCTGAGGAGCGTGCGGGCCACGTCCGGCGAGTGGACTCCAACACGCGCCCCAGGGCCCAACCTTCCCCCACCATCCGCGTCGCTGTCACCCAGGTCGACACGTCTGGCCGGATTGACGTGATACCCGACACCGGCGCTGATGTCACGGTGATAGGCCTTCAGCACCTCAAGAGCTTAGGCCTCCACCAACGCGACTTGCAACCGCCCCCTGCCATCAACTATTACAACGCGGACGGCTCATAGATGCAAGCTGCGGTGGGCTCCTTCCAAGTAGAGCTCACGTACGGCGATAGGTCGTGTGGAGGTTGGATCGACGTGCAGTCCTCTCTTACTACGCCTCTGCTCTCGTGGGAGCACTGCAAGGCGCTGCGTGGTTCCTGCTGACTTCCCGAGGCAGATACCAGCCGCCCGGCCCGCCGCGGCTGCCGCCCGCAGCGAGGCGCGGGGCAGCAGCGGACCGCGCGCCGCCACCCAAGGCCACGCAGCGGCCTCCGCACATCATCCAAGCAAGCACACGAAGCCACCACCCGCCCTCCATATCCACACGTCCCCGTCGGAAGCTGGCGAGTACTTCCTGAAGGAGTACTCGGACGTGCTGGTGACGAAGGAGGCCTTAAGGACCGCGCCATTGAAGGCGGCGGTCCTCTGATGAGAATCCACCTGCGGAGGGCGCGCAGCCGTTCGCCATACATACTCCCAAGGTCATCCCTCTCGCCTTCAGGGATGCAGTCAAGCAAGAACTGGATTCTATGGTGACTCAAGGCGTCATTGCCCCCGCGGGCGACGACCCATCCCCTGGGTGTCACCCCTGAGTGGCTGTGGCTGCTTCAACGGTGGCGTCCGCATCACCACCGACTTGTCGAAGCTAAACAGCCAGGTGTCCCGTCCAGCCCACCCTTCGCCCACGCCCTTCACAGCAATACGGAGCGTGGACCCGGAGGCGCGGTTCTTCACGACGGTCGACGCCCTTTGTGGTTACTGGCAGATTCCGCTGGCAGAGGGAGCCCAGCCACTCACCACTTTCATCACGCCTTACGGACGTTTTCGCTACTGTCGAGGCCCCGTGGGTTTCGCCGCCACGGGCGACGCCTTCTGTTTACGCGGCGACACGGCACCCAAGGCGTGACCAACTGTGTGAAGGTAGTGGACGACGTGCTGCTCTCCGACAAAGACTACCTCACGCACCTCCGCAGCATCGATAAGGTACTATCTCGGTACAGGACGCACGGCATCACTCTCAACCCCGAGAAGTTTGTCGGCTGCTCCGACTGTGTCCTTCTGCGGTTACCGGCTCTCAGGGGATGGTATTGCGGCCGACCCGGAGAAAGTGCGAGCTATGCAGACTTCGCCACGCCTGCCAATCTGACGGATCTCAGGTCCTTCATGGGATTGGTGAACCAGCTGGCAGAATGCTCTCCGACATCACTGCCGCCGCCTTACCTCTTCGTCCCCTGATGAGCCCGAAAAGGACGTTCACGTGGACACCTGACCATGCCCAGGCCTTCCAAAAGATGAAGGAGGCCCTGTCAAGTCCTCCGGTCCTGCCACGTTCAACCCAGCCCTCCCCACCACCCTGCAGACGGACGCCTGCGCCTGTACGGCGTAGGTTACGCCCTCCTGCAGGACCACGGAGGAGGAAAGTTCCGCCTGGTTCTGTGTGGCTCGCGATTCCTCACCGATACCGAGACTGTTAGCCTTTTGTTAGCTGTTTTTTGTGTGTTTTTGATTAAGGCGCGAACTGTTATCTCACGTCAGGTCCGGTGTACCGTTGCCTGCTTTCTCCAGTTGATAGAAGTCGTGACAACACAATAGCCTTTAGTTAAGTGATGTGGGTTATGTGTTGGCCGAGCGGAGCCGTTAAGTTCACTTTGAGTTCACTTCTCTCTCTCTCTGGTTGATTAAATGGTTGTATTGCTTTTAAATATATTCACAGAATAGTTACAGTATTTTGTGGACGAGTCGTAAGTCGTACGCACACCCGAGAAGTCCTGTGCTCGTCCGCCGCCTGCTCTGATCTGCTCCGGCGTCTCCCGGGACAGGAGCGGCCAGCGGCACCATGCTTGCTGAATCAGCACCGTTCCCACGGCAAGGAGCACCTCCTAAGCATAACGTAGCGTCTGTGTGTAACGTCCTGGCGCCGCTGGGCCATGGCGATACGACATACATTCACACATTCACATGTATGTTATAATATACACATTACATCGCTCGGTCACGGAAAAAGTCGCGACTCGCGGCTCACCTGACCCTTAAAATCAGTGTACCTACCATGTTACAGTCGCACAATGTACTAGTTAAACGAGGGCCTATTATAGTTGCATGTAAAAAATATATACAAGTCAGAGCCCGCCTAACGATACAACATCGGGAAATGCCAATGACAATAAAAATAATCATGGAAGTAACAATAAATGGGCAAAGTACATACAGGGCGAGGTAAACAGGGCTAGAGTCGTGGACGTGGAAGCTCAGCACTATTCCGAGAAAACAAAATAATAGCTCGAATAGTTATTTACAAAATACATCCTAGAAAAATAAATTGACTAAATTGTCATTAGGATACATGGTAATGGAGCTATTTTGAATAGTAATAAGAAAAGGAAAAAAAAATCCTTGAAGAAGATTTGATACAAACTGAGTCTTCGAGTCGGCTGTCCTCTCCGTTCCTGTGTCCCTGCCCATGCCAAAGCCTTCGCGAAGGAGTGGCAGGCCAGAGCCGAGAGCTGTGACCGCCGCGCCGCTACCTGTGCCCGAGATGCCAAGGCCCGGTATGACGCCCATGCCCGCCCGCTTCAGCCGCTGAAGATAGGTGCTCGTGCGCATCCAGGACCCAACCACGCAGCGTTGGGACAAGGTGGTCACGGTAATGGGCGCCGGCCGGTCTAGGGCCTATCACGTCCGGATGCCGAGCGGCCGCATCTTGTGGAGAGACCGCCGTTTTCTTCGGCCGGTTCTGCCCCTGCAGTCGACACCCCGGCCGTGGACGAGTTTCCTCCACGCCCGGACTCACCTCACCTCGCTGTGCCCCGTCGCTCGGAGTGGCTCAGAGCCAAGGCACCCGCTCAAGACTAGGACTATGAGCGTGAAGGGTGGAGGGAGATATGGGTAATGTTAGTTTTGAATATAGGCACCTTGCCTGGGGCACCACTAATCCTCGGTGTCAGCGGTTTTGACTGTTGTGGCCCTCAGAGGCTGGCAGTGCCTCAGGGGCCAGTTCACCCTGTCTCTGTATCGCGTACGCATGTACCCGTCCTTTCTCTGTTACTTTCCATAGAATATACGGACTTTAGTTTGTTCAGTGTTTGTCTATCCAATGATTACAAGTGTCGACAAGTACCTGACCAACAGAAAGAAAGCTAAAATAGACGAAGGAAAACACAGAGAAGGAGGGAGGAGAGAGGGGAGAAGGGGGCAAGGTGAAGAGGGTGAGAAACTATTTAAAACTAGTTTGATCCCTTATGAAATGTCTCCAGGAAAGTTAACGTCAAGAAAGGAGTTTTCTACTGTTTATTTAATTATTCTCTCTCTCTCTCTCTCTCTCTCTCTCTCCTTCATCTTCTCAGCGTGTGGAGAAGACGTGGATGAGAAGGAGAGGAAAGAAAGGAGAATGGTATTAGGAAATGCTTTGTGTATGGAGGAAGAGAGGACGTGGAGGAAATGGAGAGAAGAGGAAGGAGAGAAAAAAGAGGAGAGAAAGGATAGAAAAATGCATGCCTGTGGAGACTCAAATTCCGATGAAGTGAAAAACGAAAGAATAGGAAAAAGAGAAGAGGAATAAAAGGAAAAGAATAAAACAAAACAAGAAAAGGAAAGAATAATAGATAACAGAGAGAAGGAAAATATAAAATGAAATATGAAAAGAATAGACGAACGTTAAGAGAGAGAGAGAGAGAGAGAGAGAGAGAGAGAGAGAGAGAGAGAGAGAGAGAGAGAGAGAGAGAGAGAGAGAGAGAGAGAGAGAGAGAGAGAGAGAGAGAGAGAGAGAGAGAGAGAGAGAGAGAGAGAGACTCACATTCGCACTCCCCCAAAAAAGTGAATATATTATAATAGAATTCCAGTATTTTTCCCTCCTCTACGTAACTTTTTGCTATTTTTATTTATCTTTCTCACAACCAAGACTATATTTTTATTATTATTTTTCTTCGTATTCGTACTTAGCTGCATTCCTTTCCTCGACCCTCCTCCTCCTCCATCTCTCCCTTCCCTCTCGCTTCCAAATCTCTTTTTCCTTCTCCTCGTCCTCCTCCTCCTTTTCCTCCCTTCAAACATATACTTGAATCCATCTTTCTCCACCCCTTCCCCTTTTCTTCTCATTCTTTCCCTTTCGTTCTTTAAAACCCCTTCCTTTCCTCCTCTTATTTTTCATTCACTTGAAAACTGAACATTTACTATTTTCCTCCTCCTCCTCCTCCTCCTCCTCCTCCTGGAGAAATAATTTCGAACGATCTTAACCGAGTCAACATTGCACAGAAGTAGTAAAAATTACCAACAAACTGATCGGATTTATTGGTCGTACATTTGAACATAAATCAGAAAAAGTAATATTGACACTGTACAATCCGTCAGTTCGCCCACATCTTGAGTATTGCGTTCAGTTTTGGTCTCCCTATTAGAGAAAGATATAGATAAACTCGAGAGGGTGCAGCGTCGAGGTACTAAAATGATCCTAGGCTGCGAAACAAACCGTATGAAGACAGATTTAAAGACCTTACCTTATTCAGCTGATCACAGCGCAGGCTACGAGGTGCCCTTGGAGACGTGTTTAAAATTATCAAGGGATTCGACAACGTTAATGTTCATGATTATTTTAGTCTCTCAATCAAGTGTAACAAGAAACAATGGATACAAAATAACGAGGAAGTGTTTCAACTCAAATGAATCAAAACACTTCTTCAACCGTGGCATCAGTGTGTGGAATGGTTTGCATCAAAACGTCGTCGAAAGCGAAACTATATGCACGTTGAAAACCGATTAGACAAATATTTAGAATCTAACCCGAACATCCGCTATTTTGTTCCGGCCGAACATAAAGTAGTGATAGCTTACTTGTCGTGTATGATCTTCCTTCTTTCCATTTAAAATTCCATTGTAGATTTTCAATACTACATGGTATTCTTCCTTTTCATGCCAGCCTCGGCTAGAGGGACTGGTGGGAGGGGAGGAGCCTTCACCTTTGCTGTCCTGTGTCTCTGACTCGTAGATTAGAGTAGATGGTAGCAACAACAAACAGCCTAGTTACGACCAAGAGGTCTGTTGCTGTTTGCTTTTCCTTTCCTTTGTACACATCATACCCATCCTCCTCCTATTCCTTCAGTTACCTTCACCTTCTCCTTCACACCTGTCCTTCCCTCCTCTCCCTTACATGTCCTTTTTTCCCTCAACCCTGTGGTGAAAAGCGAGGTCGAAACACTCTTTGGGAGGACGAGGAGGGGAAAACTAGTGTATGGAGTGTGCTAAAAGTGAAAACAGTGGTGGTGTTGGTGTTGGTGGTGGTGTTGGTAGTGGTGTTGGTAGTGTGGATTGATGGTGTTCGAGAAAGAGCTGTGTGTGTGTGTGTGTGTGTGGTGCTGGTAGTGGTGGTGGAAGTTATAGAGGTGGTGATACAAATTACTGATGAGGTGATGGTGGTGGTGTGTGGTGTGGTATGGATTGATAATGTTGTCCAGATGGTGTGTATGCGATTGGGTTTTGCTGGAGGTGGTGGTGGTAGTGATGTTAGTGGTGGTGGTGGTTGATGAAAAAACAGGAATACGGGTCTCAGGGTCTGATTTCTAAGGCAAAGGAGGCGGTTCGGCGGAGGCACGTAAAGGAACCGCATAAAGGAAAATGATATGCACGAGGCGAGAGGAATTAGTGGCGCTGGGGAGAGGCTGCGAGGAGAGGAGGAGGCGGAAGACATGAAGATGAGGAATATTTGATTTCAAAAGGCTGGAATATTGCAAAAAGAATAACTGGAAAAAAAATAAAACTATGAAAGAAACTAAATGTAGATTATTAAGAAAAGCAGACTGTGGATTACGAAAAAGAAGGGAGAGAGATTTTCCGATAAAGTGATAGAAATGAACGGCTACAAAGAGGAAAATAATAACATCAATATATTAAAATGTGAAACGCAAGGAAAATTAATAAAAAAATGGGAAAAATAACATTGATTAAGAATGAAACGAAGAGACAGAGAAGGAAATACGTAGAAAAGACAGAAAACACACAGACAGGCAGACAGTCAATACGAATAGATGAATCTACACGCGTGGAAAGACAGACAAGAGAGAGAGAGAGAGAGAGAGAGAGAGAGAGAGAGAGAGAGAGAGAGAGAGAGAGAGAGAGAGAGAGAGAGAGAGAGAGAGAGAGAGAGAGAAGGGGGGTTGGGGGAGAGAGAAACAATCCGCAATATCAAAAGTTTCGTTCGACGAAGAAAAAGAAAGAAAAAAAAAATGCAAGAGCAAAGCATTCAGTCTTGCAGAGTGAACAACAACAACAACAACAACAATAACAACAACAACAAGTAACAAAAAGGTAACACAGTCTAAAACAAAATACACAACACTTTTTTTCCCTTCCTTTCCTCCTTCCTTCCTTCCTTCCTCTCCACATCTGTCCAGCTCCACACTCCCTCCACCACAAACCCTCTTCCTCCCTCCTTTCTCCCCTTCCACACACCTTGTCATTTATCTGCAATTTGTACTCCTGCTTTTTCTGTTAGTATTATCTTCTCTTTGCTTATTTGTCTTTGTTCTGTTCTGTTTCTCTTTCATTCGTTTTTTTCCTCATCTGTCTTTCTCTCTCTTCTGCATACCCTTTCTTCTCCTCACCTTTCTTTCCTTCCTGCATCTACTCTCCCCTTGTAGTCCAACCAGCATCACTTTTCCCTTTTTCCCTTCCCATCTATTTCGTTATCTCTTTCCTTCTCCTTCTCTCCTCTTTCCCTATCCATTGCGTAACTTTCACAGCATCCCTTTCCTCTTGACTTGAGCTCATCATCTTTTCCTCCTTCTCATCCTTCTTCCCCACCCCTTCCCCGGTGTGTACTCACGTGGTTGTGGGCAGCACGTGGTACCAGGTGACGGGCGCTCCCTGATGGCGCCCTTCACCACGCACGTGATGTTGATGTCGCTGCCCGCCTTCATGAAGATCTCTCTCGAGCTGGTGATGCGCGCTGGGGACTGGGGGTAGAGGCGGGAGGGGTTAGATTACGGGTGACAGGTGTGAGGTGTAGGAGGTAGTGTGTGTAAGGGTGTAAAGGGGTGTGGTGGAGAGGAGGGCGGGAATATTGAGTAGAGGACTTGAAAAATGATAAAATCTTAGGTCCTTCGCTCTACGGTTTACACTGGCAGAAAAAATAAATTACGTAATGAGGGTTTTTATCCTATAGCACGGGAAATAGCTTCGTTATGCCCAAATATATTACAATTAATCATGTTATATGGACACGTCTTTAATGCTATGTCATTCCTATGACAGTGTAAAGTTTTCTTTGCAAATTGGCGTTGGAAAATAGCTGTCACCCCTCTGGCCAAGGAAGTTAGGAAAAAAAAAAATCTTGTGGTAATAGTCATCAAAACGCCCGGATGCGAACAGGCCAAATGGAGGTTAAAATAGAGTAAAAAAGAAGAAGAGAAGGAGGAGGAGGAGGAAGGACAAAGATTAATAGGTAGGAGAGAAGGTTGGTGAATCTATAGAACGTGAAAGTGGAGATAAATAAACTATAGAGGAATAAGAAAAGAAAATGGAAAATGGAATGCATGGGTGACGAAAGACTGGTAGATGAGAAATAATTACTGAATTTGGTGAGAATGAAAATAATGAAAAAGATGAGACGAAAGATAAAGCGAAAAAATATGAAATCGTTATCGACTAGAAAAAAAAATGTAAATATGATGAAAAAGGAGATAGAAAAAAAGGTACGTATAAGGGAAAGAATGGAAAGAAAGAATAGTAAAATGGAAGGAAGAAGAAACTAGAAAAAGTTAGAGGACATTGAAAAGAGAAAAATAAACAGCAAAAGAAGTGGGAGTTGTAAACAGAACGAAAGAGAAAAGAGGAAGAAGCCAGACAAAAGAAAACAGAAAGGAATTAAGGAAGAAAATAAGAGAAACATAACCAGGAGGGGAAGAAGACGAGAAGGAAAAGCACAGAAAGACAAGCGAGGCGAAGGTTTGCGAAAAAGAGTAGAGGGTAAGAAAAATGGGGAAGAAGGAAGTGGAGGAAAGGTCAATAAAGGAGGGGAGAGGAAGAAGAATGGAGGAAGAGGGAGTGTTGGTGAGGGTAGCGTGATTAGGAAGAGGAAGAAGAAGGAACTAGGAGGAAGGGAGATGGGAAAAAAGGCGTTGATGGATAATGGAAAAAGGGGAAGGAGAAGACACTCTGATAGGAGAGGTCAGAGAAAGTAGATTTTGAATGTAAGAAGAAGAAAAAGAGGAAGACTAGAGATGTAAGGAAGATAAATAAATAACAAAAGGAGAAATAGACGGAGAGCGAAGAGGACGAGAATGGGACAAAATCCAAGTGCTTAAAGACTATGAGAATGAAAGAAAAAAAATATATAAAAAAGATAATTGACAGTAGAGCTACGAAGGGAAAAGTTACAAAAAGAAGAGAACAAAAGAGAAGAATGATGCAAAGAGGAGGTGTAGGTGTTTTAGAAGGAAAATAAGTAAAAAAAAAATGCAATGAAAAGGAAAAGGGAAATAACACAATCAATGAGAGGTTATGATGATTCAAAATAAGGATAAACGCAGAAGAAAAGAAACAAAGCAAAGAAATGTAGACATTGGAGAAACAGAAGTACGAAGAGAGAGAGAATAAAGGCGAGTGTATGTTTATTAATAGGGAAATGGAACGAAGATAAAGCAATGAATAAATGAGGGTGGAAGGGGAAGAAGATAACAACCAAACTAGTGAACTGGGTAGAGAGAGAGAGAGAGAGAGAGAGAGAGAGAGAGAGAGAGAGAGAGAGAGAGAGAGAGAGAGAGAGAGAGAGAGAGAGAGAGAGAGAGAGAGAGAGAGAGAGAGAGAGAGAGAGAGAGAGAGAGAGAGAGAGAGAGAGTAACAATTAAGATTTCATAATATTAAACCAGATTATATAGAATGAGAGAGAGAGAGAGAGAGAGAGAGAGAGAGAGAGAGAGAGAGAGAGAGAGAGAGAGAGAGAGAGAGAGAGAGAGAGAGAGAGAGAGAGAGAGAGAGAGAGAGAGAGAGAGAGTATGACAATAGAGATGGGTAAGAGTAAAGAAAATTGGAGGAGAAACAAAGGCCAAGAGAAAGGGGGCGAGGGGAAGAGAGGGAGAGAAATAATTATTCGGCGATGGAAAAAAAGTAACGAACCAGAGAAATACTCGGGATTTATGCGCCATGACACCCTTTGTGATTGGCGTTCAAAAGTGTTTGTTTGTTTGTTTGTTTGGCTGAATACCCATACGTAAGGAAGGCTAATGGAAAAATAATTCAATGGGTGCTAATGGAAGGGAGGCGAGGGATGGTTGTGAGACGGAGAGAGAAAGGCACGGGGGGAGGGAGGGGCGGTTAGGGCTGGGAATACAACTTTTCTCTATTTTTTCCTACGTATGAACAAATGATATCATGATGAAGCACGATGCTGCCCTAAAGAAGTAAATAACAATAGATTAATGGTGATAATAATAGTAAAGATTGATAAAAATAATGATAATAATAACAGTAATGATATAAAACCCAAACAAAATAATGATGTGAGCTGTTGAACTTAAATAATAAATACGAATTAGTTATGAAAGGAAATTAAAAAGAAACTAGAGGAGATCATGTAAAAACGGAAACGGAAAAAATGAAGAAAGTAAAATATACAAGAGTAAAAATTTGAAAAAAAGTAGACAAGGGATAAATGAAAAAGTAAAATAAATATTAACCATAAAAAAATCAAAACAAGAAGAACCTAAAATTAGAAACACGAAAAATAAGAAAAATAAGGAAGAGGAGAAAGATGAGTAAAATTAATGGTAGAAAAAAAAGGTTCAAAAGTACCAAAAAAGAGTTGCAGATATAAAACGCATGTATATTTTTTTTATGGATAACTTAATTAGAATGGAATGGAGATTTAATTGCCACGTTCCCTCCTGACCTCCTCCCTCCTTCGTCCCTCTCTTTCCGTCCGTCTCTCTCACATCTATTATCTCTCTCTTGCTGTCACTTTTTTTCTCTCTCTCTTTTTTTTCAGTTTTTGCCTTCTTGATTCATTTTACGATTTCTTCTTCGTATCTTTGTTTCATTAGTTCATTTCCTCTTTTGTTTTGTACAAGTGTTCCTTTTTTATCTTTCCTTCCCTGCTACTACTACTACTACTACTGTTACTACTACTCCTACTACAATTGTTTTCTTAAATCCCTTCCAGGCCTTGTGTTTCCTGCTCTTTCTCGTTTTCTCTCATTTTTCTTTCTCTTTTTTCCCGACCCCTAATTGTTGCTTCGCCCTGCCTTCCTTCTTTTATTTCTTTATCTTTTCATATTCATTCCTTTCAATTATTTTTCTTTCCCATTCCTCTTTTGCCTCTTTTCTTTCTTTCCCATCTCTTCGTTTAACAACATTCCTTTCATCACCTCTCACTACCTTCACACGTCTCTTTACTTCTCACGCTATGCATTTTCTTCCTCATTTATCTTTCTCTTCCCCCACTGTTCTTAATCCTTTTCCTTTTGCCTTGTTTATCTCTAAGACTTCCATGAGGTTTTATGCCCGTCCTTTCATATTAGCCTCTCTTCTTTCTCTCACTCACACACACACACACACACACACACACACACACACACACACACACACACACACACACACCAAGTAAGTTCACTCCTCTTTCCTTCCCCACTCACACTAATATCACACCAAACACCCACACACACACCAACAAACATCCTCACACCTCACCGCCAGCAATTATCAACCCTAACTCAGATACGCGGACAGAAGCTCACGTTGCTGCCTTCCCCTCACACATTTACCTAACGCCGCTCCCTGCCTACCTGTAAGCCATTATCTATCCCTCCCACCTGAACGCACGCCTCCCCCCTGCCCCGTCCTGCTCCCTCACTCCCCACCCTCACGCCACGCCATCACCACACCATCACCACACCAGACACACGCACTGCCATCTTATTAATTAACACGTCCATCTGCACCACACGTCACTGTTACTTAGCCGGTTTGTTAGTTAGTTGGTTGGTGGGTTAGTCAGTTAATCAGTTAGTTAGTTGGTAATTTAGTTAGCTCGTAAGTTAGTTAGTTGGTTATTTATTTATATGACTAATAGTTAGTTAGTTGGTTGGTTGGTTGGTTAGTTATTTCTGGATCTGGATCTGGATAATAATGCGCAGGGCAGTAAAGAAGTGCATAACACGCATATTTGTTGGCTGTTGGGGGGACGGGGGAGCCGAGTGTGCAGGGGAGGGAAGTGAATCAAGTGTAATTGTTAGTGTTGGTGTGTTGTGGTGACAAGTGAGTGTGTATTGTTTTCTGAATGAGTCTATTGTACCGCAGTCTAAAATCTGTTGAGGGAGGCTGTTTCAGTTACGTATGGTGCGTGGAAAGTATGAGGGCTTGTATGCGTCAGTGTTAGTGCGTTATGTTTGGTATTTATGGATGTGTGTGTTACGAGTACGTTGACTGTTTGCGTTGTGTAGGTATGTTTGTGGGTCAATGTCAATGTGAGTGTTTGTGATCTTGTACATAAGTGTAAGTTTGTGTGCTTGTCTGTTATGTGAAGAGGGTCCATGTTTATCTGTTGTTTGATCCGTGTTGTGATTCCAGGCGCTCGAGTGTAATTGTTTGTAATGAACCTTGCCGCCTTGGTGTTGATTTGTTCTAACCTATCAATGTTTCTGTGTGTGAGAGGATCCCACACCGTGGAGCAGTATTCCAGTGTTGGTCTCACAAGTGCGTCATAAGCTATGTGTTTAATGTCAGGCGTGCAGTTATGTGAACTTTACATTTCTCGGAAATCGTAGTTGAGAGTACCAAGGTGTGTGTGAACTGATTCTAAATCTGAACCAGGAGAGTGTAAGTGTGATGGATAAAGCCAAAGGCTCTGGGGATCTTAATATTTTGCATTTGTCTGTCGGAGGTGCGCCCCACCGCCGAGGGCGTCCAAGTCGTTTTGTGGTAGTCTGCAGTCGTCAGGTCTTTCTGTTTAAACCAAATAGTAAACTATCGTTTAAAACAGTCTAGAGTGGGAAGAGTTAGGCGTTGACAGAGTGGAAGATCGTCAATGCAGGAGGAAAAGAAGGCCTAGAACGGTGCTTTCAGGGACACCTGAAGAAATAGGGACAGTGTCGATGAAGATCCGTCAAGAAGAACACGTTGAGTCCGGTTAGCAAGAAATGCAGTGATCCAGTGAAGAACAGGTCCTGAAATCGCAGTATTTCAATTTTAATGTCAGTCTTTTAGTGGGACTTTGTCGAAGGCTTTGGCAAAATCTAAAACAATAGTGTCAACTTGTTTAATGTCACGTCGGTCAGTAGCCCTGCAATGTCGTGAAATGTAGTAATGAGTTGCGATTCACATGAGCGTTTAGGTCGAAAGCCGTAAGTGAGTCAGTAAGGATGTTGTTTGCGTCAAGGTGATTCATTATGTGTTTGTGTATTATGTGTTCGAAAATTTTACATGGAATCGATATTAGTGAGATGGGGCTAATTGGCTGGGTCAGTCTGGTCACCTGTCTTGAATAAAAGGATTAATGTTTGCCAAAAGCCAGTCAGAGGGTAATGAGGTGGATGATAGTGATTGGGTGAATATGGCTGAAGGATGTAAAGTGGGCGATGGGGCAAGATTGAAGTGATGAAGGCGAATGTTGGTTCATTGGCCAGTGGATTAGTGTGTAAAAGCCGTTAGTTAGCTTGTTTATTATAAATGAAATAGAAAAAAAAATTGTAATAAAGCGAAAAGGAAAGCACTTACAGACTGACAAACAAAATGCACAATACATAGCCTCACTGCAGACGAGTAGCTAATTCATGATCATTCATCCAAGTAAGACCCCCCCCACACACACACACACCCCACTCCACCCTTTTCCTCCTCCACCTCCAACACACCTCTCACACCCCTGTACCACCCATCCTTTTGTCCATTCCAACACACGCTGTGCCCATCCCTCCCTCCCTGAAACACAGACACACACCCTATACCCTAATTTTCTTCATCACCTTATACCCACTCCATCTCACCTGAAGCACACCCACACACACCCTATACCCAATTCCTTTCACCACCTTATACCCAATTCTTCCTCCACTCTGAAGCACACCCATCACACCCTATACCCACCTTTCATCACCTTATTTATACCCAATTCTTCCTCCTGACTGGAAACACACCTTAATAACACCTCTAAACCTCCACCTTCATCACCTTATACCCACCCTTCTTCCACTGAAACACACTACACACCCCTATACCCCCTCCCCCCTCCACTCACCCACAACGCTGGAGCCTGAAGCGGCGGAATATCTTGGCTGCCAGTGGACACCTGGCACTCGTAGAGTGCCGGAGTCGGTGATGGCGGGCCTGGTCCACCTCCAGGCTCCAGAAGGGCGAAGCTGGCAGTGCAGCGCGGAACCGTCCGTCGTGTACGTGAAGTTACCTGTGGTCAGCACGTGCAGGTCCTGGCGCTCTGGATCCACGACACCTGGGGGAGAAACACCTGTTGTAGGCGAGAAATAAGCCATTTTGTTCTTTGTAATGGTTGATGAGCGGGTTTTCCCACTGCTCGAGGGCGTCCAAGTCGTTTTGTAGTAGTCTGCAGTCGTCAGTAGTCTTTACTGCTCTAAATAGTAAACTATCGTCGGCAAATAGTCTAGTGGAAGAGTTAGGCGTTGACAGTGGAAGATCGTTAATGTACAGGAGGAAAAGAAGGGGCCTAGAACGGTGCCTTCAGGGGACACCTGAAGAAACAGGGACAGTGTCGGATGAAGATCCGTCAAGATGGTTACGTTGAGTCCTGTTAGTAGAAATGCAGTGATCCAGTGAAGAATAGGTCGAAATACCGTAGTATCTCAATTTTAATGTCAGTCTTTTGTGCGGGACTTTGTCGAAGGCTTTGTCAAAATCTAAAACAATAATGTCAACTTGTTTAATGTCACGTCGGTCAAGTAGCCTCGTAACTTCGTGAAATGTAGTAATGAGTTGCGATTCACATGAGCGTTTAGGTCGAAAGCCGTGTTGTGAGTCAGTAAGGATGTTGTTTGCGTCAAGGTGATTCATTATGTGTTTGTATATTATGTGTTCTAAAATTTTACATGGAATCGATGTAGTGAGATGGGGCGATAATTAGGTCAGTCCTGTCACCTGTCTTGAATAAAGGATTAATGTTTGCCAAAAGCCAGTCAGAGGGTAAATGAGGTGGGTGATAGTGATTGGGTGAATATGGCCTGAAGGATGGGGGCAAGGATGGGGGCAAAGGATTTAAGAATGAAGGCGGGAACGTTGTCTTGGCCAGTGGATTAGTTGCGTGGAGTTAGTTAGGCTTGCTTGCTTATAAATGAAATAGAAAAAATGAATAAAGCAAAGGAAAGCTAATTTTACAGACTGACAACAAAAATGTACAATATACATAGCCTACTGCAGACGAGTAATATTCCATAATCATTCATCCGGGTAATACCCCCTCCTCACACACACACACACACACACACACACACACACACACACACACACCTCACTCACCCTTCCTCCACCTCCAACACACCCTCACACCCTGTAACCACCCTTTGTCCATTCCAACACACGCTGTGCCCATCCCTCCCTCCCCAAACACACCCACACACCCTATACCTACCTTCATCACCTTATACCCACCCTTCCTCCACCGGAAACACACCCACCCACCTTCATCACCTTATACCCACCCTTCTTCCACCGGAAACACACCCACACACCCTATACCCCCCTCCCCCCCTCCACTCACCCACAACGCTGAGCCTGAAGCGGCGGAATATCTTGGGCTGCGTGGACACCTGGCACTCGTAGAGGCCGGAGTCGGTGATGGCGGGCCGGTCCACCTCCAGGCTCCAAAGGGGCGAGCCGGGCAGGTGCAGCGCGCGGAACCTCGTGTCCGTCGTGTACGTGAAGTTACATGTGGTCAGCACGTGCAGGTCCTGGCGCCTGATCCACGACACCTGGGGGGAGAACACCTGGTGTAGTGCGGGAGAAATGTGTTTTGTTTTGTTCCTGTAATGGTTGATGAGGTGCCGGGTTTTAATTAAGGGATGAAATTATTAGAGGAATATCAGGTGCTTCTGTCTGACTCGTAACACCTGGGAAGGAAGAATATTTGGTTGTGTGTGGCCAGGGGAGTAATTTGTTTGAAGTGTTTGTAAGGTTATAAGGGCCGCATTATTATGTGTGTCGGCAGTGTTGGCAAGCCTGTGACTGAGGTGTCTCCTGGGGGGCAGTGATCATGCAGGCGTGGGGCGTACAAGCCATCATGATGGTGTACACTGGCAGAGGTTCCCAACTTTTTTTTCAGGCGACCCCAATCATGCACCTCTAGACATGACTGCGACCCCACTAGTTTATTTGTATATGTGTTATAATTTATTATTATTATTATTATTTATTTTTAGGTCTTGGTGACCCAAGAAAACGCCTGGGGACCCCACTTCGGACCGCGACCCCAGGGTTGGGAAAGGGGAATGTACAGTGATCCCCGCGGCGCCTCACGCGGAGGAATGGTTTACAACGTGTAGTCTGGAGAGGAATCCCTCGTTTATAGTGAAATATTTAGGCAGTAACGAGCGAGTGGCGAGGCACTGACGTAGAGGTGAGGCGCCTTGTGTTGCCAACTCTCAGAGAGGTAACGTAAGGAATGCCATGATATTTTAGTGTTATTATTTAACTATGCAATGAAATAAACTATACATTTAGTCGCAAACTTCAATAGCAATGCTTATAATTCGATGGAAAGCGACCAAAATGCCCCAGGTGTCAATGTAACAATGTCGACAAAACCATCGGGCATTGTGGGTAAAACAAAGGCGTATCGGTGACGTCACGCCGAACCAGAGTGCTGCGGAAAATGCCGGAGTGAGGGTGTGTCCGTGTGCCGTGCGTGTTGGGGTCCCCGGCGGCCACTACTCGTGGATCAGGTGAGGAACAGTGTGGTGGTTCTTGCAGGAAGGGACGCGGCGTACAGACAATGGTTGAGGCAGGGGAGGCCGGTGGGGAGGATGGAGTGAGTGCCATGCCGCCTGAAGCCTTGTCCTGCCAGTTCGTTGATTATTACAGTGATTATGAGGGGTACCCGTGTTGATAATCGCCTGGGGAGTGAACTGAAGGTATCTAAAGACATATAATTAGTAATAGTTGAAGGAGGTCGTTTCGTGCTGTCATTGGCTGCTGGCCGTGACGTCATCGGTGCCTGGCCGACGTCTGGCAGGTGATGTTGACGCCGCGGCGGTGATCGGAGTGTGAGTCGCGCTCTGCCACGCCCCGACGAGAGGGACGGGGCGGCGGGCGTCTGTGTAGCATGAACAGTCATGAGGTCTGACACAGTGCTGAGGAATGAGTGTGAAGGAACCGGGGAGCGTGAGTGTGAGGGAGTGATGAGGAGAGAATCGTCGCACCTCAGGCTGCTGGGAGGGAAGGAGGGAGGGGGAAGGGAGGAGAGGAGGGTCTTAGGGTCAACAAGACAAACCGCAGAAAGTCTCGATAGTGTGTTAATTTTACGTAATGCATCTTTTATTACACTAAGGTTGTGTATGTAGCTTATACCTGGTGTTCTTCATGCTTAGCTCGTCCATAAGGCTTCCGGTAATGATGGAACGAGCGAAGTATCCTGAGCTCGTCAAGGTCCCGTATTGGTGTTTCGAGCCGGGTGTCGTTCCGTGCGGGTCCAGATGAAGCTGCCCGGCGCGTGGTCTCATCACGACACATTAAGCCTAACCAAAGCTCTGAAACTCGTATACTTCACCTAACGCAATCTTTGAAATACAGCTTTTATTTGTTTCAGTGTTTTATTCAACATGTACAGTTCTCTCTCTCTCTCTCTCTCTCTCTCTCTCTCTCTCTCTCTCTCTCTCTCTCTCTCTCTCTCTCTCTCTCTCTCTCTCTCTCTCTCTCTCTCTCTCTCTCTCTCTCTCTCTCTCTCTCTCTCTCTGTGTGTGTGTGTGTGTTTTAATTTTAGTAGTCTTTGTTTCTCTTATTTCCTGACACCTGAATTCCCGTCTTATTCATGAGGGTATTCCAGGATTCCACCTAAATATGACTAAGGCTAACCAGTCACCAGGTATCGTAGGTACTCTGAATCACGCCACCAAACAAGGGACTATTAGAGGTTGCTACACTCGCAGCTTGACCGATTACTGAGGACATGACGATCGGGAACGGAACTCTAGAAGAATACACACACCCATGACAAACCATTAACGCTAACCCAGTCTAGAGTATGGGGATTAGAAAAGAATAAAGGGAAGGACTGCGTTAAGTTTTAACAAGGTATTGATATGATTAGCGATATCCCACACCCTTTAACTAGCTTGTCTTATCCCCTGTCATCCCTTCTGCTACTCTCTGCCCGCCTTTAACCTCCCCCCCAATCATTAGTATTATCATCTTCCAACCTTCCAACCTCCCCCCAGCCAATCGCTCTTCAGTAATCCCCCCACTTCCCCTCCCTCCCCGTAACTGCTCCCCAAAATTCCTGCTTCTCCTTCATTTCCCCAACAGATCATTTTTTTCTCCCTCTCCACAGCTCCTCCCCGTTCCTCTCCCTCCTCCCCTCTCGTCTGCCGGCTTCCGCTCCTCAACCCCTCTCACTCTCCGGTGCTCCACCTGCTTCCTCCTTCCTCCCTCCATGATGAATGGCCGAGTAAGGGACGGCTTGTAATACGGGGATGATAATCATCTGCTGAGGATGAGTATTTTGTTTTGGGTTTTACGGAGGCGAGTTTCTTCCTTTACCAACACGAGCTGCGTGAAGCTTAGTTTTCTCGTTAGTTAGTTTCTCGTTAGTTAATCACGGTATCTAGTTAGTTTGTAGTTTCTTTTTAATGATGTAGTTTTCGCCTATGTGTCACTTTCGGGGATCATCTGGCAACAGTAATTGCTTGTTTTAATATTTTTTGTCAGCCTTCATAGTTATTAAGGCGGACAATGTATTTAGTGTGTGTGTGTGTGTGTGCCGTCAGACAGATCTGCTTGAATCACAAAAGGTATTTGCAAATATCATGGAACACACCTGTTATATGTTACTGATGTCGTCTAAAACAATTATAATGATAACTAATAATTTGTTATAATATGGTAGTAGAGTTGCTGCTGCTGCTGGGATGAAAGATACAAGTGTGATAAGTGGTGATGGTACTGGTGGTGGTGGTGGTGGAGGTGGAGGTGGTGGAGGTAATGGTGATGGTATTGGAGGTGGTGGAGGTGATGGTGATGGTATTGATTTAGGACTTTATGTGGTGGTGATACTGATGGAGGGGAGTTGGAGGTGCTGCAACTGGTGATGGTCGTGGTGGAGTTCCTTGTTCAGGTGGTGATGGTGGTGGTGATATTATGCTAAATGAACATACGTGGAGCGAAATATACAAAGCGTGATGAAAGTAGCGCCTAAAATTTGAAACAAAAACAAAAACATGCGTACAGTGAGACAGATAAAAGTGAAAAAACAGCCCCACTGGAGTCACATCATGTAAAGACCCTCGAAAAAAAGAAATGGGAAAAAGGGGAGATAAAAGAACGAATGACCAGACCTGACAAAAATCACGAGCGAGAGAAAGGAAAAAATGTGAGGGTGTAGTAATAAAACCATGTAATAAAACAATTGAAAAAAGGCTGTAAAAAGTGCAGAAACGAGAAAAAATGACTGAGTGTAAAATGTAGTGGCAGGAGGACTGACGAGAGGACGGGAGTCGTGGCGGGGAGGGAGGGAGGGAATGAGTGTGACGATGTGCCGTGATGAATATACTTGGAGTAGTTAATTGGTGTCATAGTGTTTTGCATGTATGGTAATGGTTTATATTTGTATTAGTATTTGTATAATACTTATCAATACCTGCTACACATACTGCTACGGTTACTATTCCTACAACTGCCACTACCACTGCTACTCCTACTGCTACTACTGCTGCTACTACACTGCTGTTACTACTGTTATTACTGTTACCACTTCTGC
>NW_026112328.1:112500-115000 GCF_024679095.1 Eriocheir sinensis | reverse complement strand
CTGTCTACATTCGTGAAACCATTAAGTATTTTAAAACATTCGATCAGTTTTCCTCGGAGGCGACGTTTCTCAAGAGAGAACATGTTAAGGGTAGAAAGCCTTTCTTCGTAGGATTTGTTGCGCAAGGAAGGGATCATTTTCGTTCCCCGACGCTGAACACCTTCTAATTTAGCAATATCCTTTGCATGGTGGGGAGACCAAAACTGTACCGCATATTCCAAGTGGGGTCTGACTAAACTGTTGTAGAGCGGGAGTATTACATCTTTATTCTTGAATACAAAGTTTCTTTTAATGAAGCCCAACATTCTGTTCGCTTTATTTGCTGCATCGATGCATTGCTGTGAGAATTTGAGGTTTGACGCGATTTTGACCCCCAAGTCTTTGACGCATTGAACGCTTTTGAGTTTAACGCCGCGCATTTCGTATTCGAACTTCTTATTCCTCGTTCCAACTTGAAGGACCTGGCACTTGTCTACGTTAAAGGGCATCTCCCATCTCTCCGACCAAGCTGAAATTTTGTGCAAATCCTCTTGGAGGCTTTGCCTGTCTTCGTCAGTGAGAACCGAGTTGCCAATCTTTGTGTCGTCTGCAAATTTACTAATGCGGTTATTGAGTCCAACATCCACGTCGTTGATGTAAATAATGAAGAGCACTGGGCCACGGACCGAGCCCTGAGGGACGCCACTAGTGACAGGCGCCCACTCTGAGTTAAATCCGTCAATCACTACTCTTTGTTGTCTGTTGCTCAACCAATTCGCGATCCATTGGTTTACTTGACCGTCAATACCTATTTGCTTTAATTTGTAAAGTAATTTATGATGCGGGACTTTATCAAACGCTTTCTGGAAATCAAGATAGAATACGTCCAGTGATTTGGTTACGTCATAAACAGTGAAGAGGTCGTTATAAAAGGTTAATAGGTTTGATAGGCAGGATCTTTTGTTTCGGAAGCCATGTTGTGAGTCCCCAATCAATGAGTGGCTTTCAAGGTAATTCACAATTTTGTCTCTAATTATGCCCTCAAGTAGCTTACCTACAACCGAAGTTAGACTAATGGGCCTGTAATTACCTGGTACTTTTCTGTCTCCTTTCTTGAAAATCGGTGTCACGTTAGCCTTTTTCCAATCTGAAGGGACGATGCCTTGTCGCAAGGACATATTGAATACGGTTGTGAGGGAGGAGAGTATTTCGCTCTTTGTTTCTTTCAGCAGAGTTGGATATACTTTGTCAGGTCCAGGACTTTTATTTGTTTTAAGTGAATGGAGAGCTTTAAGGACTTCATCGGTTGTTATTTCAAAATTAGGCAATGCATGCTCGAGATTTACAATAGTACTGGTGTCGGTGGTAGCGAGAGGAAGACTGTTAGTATTAAACACCGAGGAAAAGTAATTGTTTAAGAGGTTTGCAATGTGTTGGCTGTCAGTCACTAGTGCACCGTCGCTGTTTGTTAAAGGTCCAATACCACTTTTGATCGCCTTTCTGTTGTTTATGTAACTGAAGAAAGATTTCGGATTATTTTTACAGTTGGCTGCAATATTTTCTTCGTATCTACGCTTTGCCTGACCTACTAGTCTTTTTACTCGTCGCCTGGCATCATTATAAAGTCTAATGTTTTCGGGCGTGCTTTGTTCTTTCTTTAACCTGTAAAACAATTTTCTCTCATTGACAGATTGTTTAATTTCGCTATTAAACCACGGTGGGCTTTTATTAGTGTTAATTCGCTTCTCGCACAAGGGGACGAATGTGTTCTGCTGAGTTAGTAAGTGATTTTTAAGGCTTAGCCAGGCTTCCTCTACGTTGCCGTCATCTGATAGTTGTATTTCTGTTAGTTTTTGTCGGATTTCTACGAAGTTAGCTCTTTTGAAATTGGGCACCTTTACTTTATTTTCAGTCACTGACGATTGAGCTTTAATGTCGACGCGCACTAATTTATGATCGCAAGAACCGAGGTGTTCTACCGTGAGGAGAGAGAGAGAGAGAGAGAGAGAGAGAGAGAGAGAGAGAGAGAGATGTAACACTCCATTAGTAAAAAAAAACCATCGTAGACAATATTTTTCTTGTTTACACACGACGAAAAGAAAAAGAAAACGAGCTACGAGATGCGTTTGTGAAGGAGTGACTCAAGTGGTCTCCGGGGTACCCTTCACGTCGTCTGCTTCTCCGCTACATAATCCGTTTCCAATATGATGATCCCGTCACTCGTAACTTATGTAGGCGCGTGAGAAAATTGAAATACCCAATACCGTAGAGTTCGTTGTTGAGGTGTGCCACACTTAGTGTTGTGTCAATTCTGAAGGAGACGGTGGGAAGAAGATGAAGAGGAGGAGGAAGGTGGAGGAGGGAGAAGCTATGTGGGAGGGTAATAATTTTTTTACCTAGATATTCAAACCACACAGACCCTTTGGTCCAGATTAGGTGGTCTGTCCTTAAACCTAAGTGAAAATATATCAATCACATGTCACTAATTAATTAAGACTTCGCATTTCTACTTAAGTAGATA